>NC_051127.1:1874620-1915997 GCF_014839805.1 Manduca sexta | reverse complement strand
GCATCACTATCATCAAGAGGTTAATTTAAAATAAAATTTCAAACTTTAACAGAACGTTCCAATATTTTTCATAATTCGCATCGCACATTGACCAACGTATCGACATCGATAAAAATCTTCACGTAAACTTAAACAAATCCAATCTATCCAAGGTACACAATAAAAGCTTTTATCGATACTACCCGAATCTATAATGATGGCAGCTCGACAGCAAAATAAATATCGAATGTATAATTAAAAATAAAAAAAAAAACATTAAATCTAATAACTCTTGGTCTCTCATTGTGGCTCGCATCGAAACCAAGAACAGCCACATGACATTTGCGTTAAACACAAAATTATAACCTATATACTACATAATAAAGTTTTTTTTAAAGTCGCAGCTTTGACAAGTCATGACGGGTTAATAGCAAATCTTGTTTTTTAAACGCTAAATATCAACATGCCGTCAAAGGAATAAACACAGACTACATTTAGAGCCTCGTTTCGAGCCGAAAGATCGATAGCCGATGAGGTTTCCCGTCCCACAGTGACGTATCGAATAAAACGTATAGCCGCAGTTGTAGCCAGGGATGCCGGCACACCCCAGTACATAGCCGACTCTAGAGTCGTTGAAGTGTAGCTTGACGAACTGCGCGGCGTCAAGCCTCGTGGACGTGGCTTGACGCGCGAGGACTGACAAGCCGAAGCATGATCCTGAGCGTGTCGCCGTCGCTTAGCTCTCGGGCGGCGCCAGCGGGGCCCCGAGCGTGGCCACCGGGAACGTCTTCACGTGCGTCTGCCACTGCGTCGACACTTGGAAGAACTTCACGCCGTTCCACTCGGTGCCGTCGATGTATACTGGAATTGGAAAATTATTTACATACGTTGACATAAAAAAAAATGTTGCTGTTATATTACGAACTGTTTGCTAAATACGCAATATTTAGGAAGAATAAACAATATAAACTTTATAATCAATGTAATAACTTAATTCAAAAAACTTAACTCAATCTTGTGATTTAATAATCGATTTCAATCTATACAATCAACTTGTATTGTTTAAAAATATATTACACTTCGTTACATGGTGTTGTCGGTTACACACTATCAAATAAAAAACTAAACATATGGGCCACTATACCTTTGAGCGGCTGGTTGTGCGAACTCTTGGCGGAACAGATGAGTCTGGCGACGCCGTCGACGGTCTGCGTGCGTCCCACTTCCTGCTCCCCACCCTTCTCCTTTTTCTTACCCAGTCGCATTACTGTACATTGAATAACTTGATTTTAATATAAGATTTACAGCGATAATACTATACAAATCGATATGTTAACAGAATACCGATTGTGATCGAAGTGAACAGTTGACCCAAACCACTCGAACTATGTGCAAAGATAATGTAAAATTATCCTATATCATCTTTACGAGTAATTAAAATTAAAGCTGTTTAAGACCTATCAAAGAAAGCGTTAAGTGGTCGCCATAGGATTAAAGGCCTTTAATTTTTTTTAGTTTTAATCGATTATATTCGATTATCGATATCATATCAAACATTTTTATTATTGATGTGACTAACTTTTCTGCTTCTTTTCCTTGGTGAGATAGGTTATGCAGAGATGTGTGTTCTGTCGCGTTACGTGGAGAGCGCGGAACGACGCTTTCACCGTCACCTTGGTATCAGTACCCTCTGTTTGACGACCTGGGACCTGGCGGAATGAATATTAAACAATATAATATGCGAATATTTGTGATAGAATTAGGTGCATGATTTCGAGTAACAGTTTCTGAGTCGAATGTGTGATCCGTGTTGGCGCTAGCTGCCTTGGTAAAACATACCGAGCGAGTCTAGATATCGAGGAAGCTTATCTTGATGTGGCTGTATATATTGGTATTGATAATGTAAGAAACAACGTTAAAAAAATTTGTGTTCAACTTGCATTAATTGTTAGTGAATTCTATAATATATGCCATAGTGTAAATTAAACAATTCAGCAAAATTGCACAATCTGTTTTAAACCTACTCCAGTTATCATCAGATGCAGTGGGGACATATTGACCAGCTCTTATAAAAAATAAAATGAAATATATATAAGTGACCGACCAGCCAGTAGTCGAGCTGCAGCTCGAGCGGCTCGGTGCGCTGCAGCAGCGGCGGCAGCGGCGCCAGGTCGGGCGGCGCGTGCGCGTGGTGCGGCGGCGCCGGCGTGCCGGGCGGCGAGGGGCGCGCGGGGGGCGAGCCGCCCTCCTCCAGCTCCAGCGACGACACGCCGCCCTCGCTGCACCCCACGCGCACCTCCTGCACCATACCAATCATATTATATACCCTAACTTAACGTGTATAAGGCTGAATAATTACACAATACTCGCAAGTGTACTGTAGTTACTGAACCTGCGCTTCGACGGCCTAAAAATATCTTAACCCAAGATTAGGGGAAGTACTTGATGGCGTAAAAAGCAGTAAATACAATATATTGGATTTAGAAACGGGATCAGACTTCACAATTATTTATAATTGCCTCGATAAATTGCTTGACTACCTTGAGACAACTTTCTACGTCCAGTTATCAAAATAAATAAAATGCTAAGTTACCACTCAAGGCAACCAATAAATATTCTGTACATTCTTGTGGAATTTACCAAAAAATCACAACTAGTTACCCCACTTTAAATCCACATTTATCCCCAACTAATATACGCCTTCAAACTTACCGCAATAAATGGAACGAACGTCTGACTTGCGTCCTCATCACCCGATTTCTCTCTGTAGGCGACCATCGCTTCTCCTATCGGTATGTTCACCACTGGCCCGATGCTGTTCAAATACCTGTAATGTACACGTCCATAGGATGATAATTTTAGAAGAATATTATAGTACTTGACTCTAGGTTTCAGTTACCGCCGCATGAGTATCTTCACAGCAATACCATTTAGAATATTAAGATTTATTTTAATCATCAATACTAAAAAGTATCGATATATCATCAAAAACAATATCGATAATTTTAGCAATTATCAATCAGCAAAATAAAACTCAATATTTTTATTTCTATATCTACAGCGCAGACAATGTTATACATATTACATACCTGGCGATCCTGTTAGACATTTCGCCGATGTCTGCGCCTGCGCCGTCCGCGACGCGATCCGCGAGCGAGCACCACGACTCGCCCGAGAACAGAGCCGCGTACCCGCCGTCACTCGCCGCCAGGTACCGCGACACAGTGTTGGGACCTACATGACACGATATCGATAGTAGAATAGGTAATGGCAACGGTATTACTTGGCATTGTGTGATTTAACATCTTATGTCCCTGAGTAACGAGCGCAGTGAACTATTGCGCAGTGTCTATTATTTGTTATTCAATGTTATGTATGATGTTGTTACTGTTTACAGGCGATCGTATCGCTTACCATCAGACGGGTACCTAGCATTCTCGTCTCGTCATTTAACCGCAATAATAAGAAAATATAGTGCAAGTAGTGTGTAGTGAGTAGTGAGAAGTGTGTATGTAGTGTTTAGTGAGTAGTATGTAGTATGGAGTGTGTAGTGAGTAGTATGTAGTATGTAGTATGTAGTATGTAGTATGTAGTATGTAGTGAGTAGTGTGTAGTGTGCAGTGTGTAGTGTGTAGCGTGTAGTGTGTAGTGAGTACTGACCGATGGGTATGATGTAGAAGCGCGCGGGCGGCGCGTCGTGCGGGCGGCGCGCGCCCAGCTCCGCGTGCGCACGCAGCGCGCTCGCCACCGCCGCGTCGCCCCCCGCCACCGCCACGCGCAGCACGCCGCGCCGCGAGCCCCTGCACACGACACCAATTATACACTGTCACAGAACCGTGAACACAAGTATAATGCAACAAATAAATAACAACCAGCTGACTCGCGAGGTCAACGACCTCGCACGAATGGAGTGCGACGCATTAATTAATTAGTAAAACAATTGGTACCAGATAGCCAAACTGTTACTAACTGCTTGGTGGCGCGCGTGTAGAGCGCGTGCAGCAGCGGGCGCGCGTCGTGCGCCGCGAGCGTGGGCACGGCCAGCGCGTGCAGCGCCGCCGCGCCCGCGCCCGTCGCCAGCGCCACGCACTCCGGCAGCGGGCCCTCCTCGCCCAGCAGCCGCCCCACCTGCTCCGTCAGCGTACGCCGCGGCTACACGGCACACAAAACTCCATAAAGATAACTCATTCAACATCTAATTATATCTCTAAGTCATAAACATACTGCAACAAAACACGAAAACAGAGAAAGAGTGACCGAAATCGAAGAGGGTATATTCTCAAGGAGGAAAGGAAAAGGAAAATCACCTCCAAGGTTGTAGGACTCTGCATCGGTAGCTCGTGCGCAGACAGCGGCCGCTCGATGCCGCATACCAGCGAATTCTTCTTCCGACTCGCCCCCGCGGCTGGGGTCAGGTTGCCGCCACTCGTCGCGCTGCGGAACAGGCGAGACCGCTTGTCCTCCTGCACCAAGATAAAGAAAAAAAAAAACATTAATCCGGTGTATTAATAGACCAAAGAAGAAAATTGATCATCAATAATTGGCTAATACATTAACCACTCTCAATAAAACAACACATTGACAGTCACATCTTACTAAAGCTAGCTTGTTGCATACTCGTTTCGAAAATACTATAATCAGCAACAGACAAATCATTGCCTTCCTTGCTTGTTTCTGTCCGCGATCATCTGATCTGCACTCTAAATCCACCTTATTCAAACACTTTGCTCATGAGCACAACAGTTTCCCCCATCTTAGTCTAGAATATACCACCACGCGTCATATCACCTTGGTCGTTGAACCATCATCGTCTACCCACCTTGGTCTCGTTAGGTGGCGAGCTGGACACCGAAGCCCCAGACACGGGCGCCTCAGCAGTTACGTCTCCGTCGCTATTGCCGTCGCTGCCACGCTCGTCGCCTGCAGAACTACGTACCGCTTCGGATTCTGCGCATACCAGCTTAATATCATCGGAGAAATTTAAAAATATTGTAATACAGAAGAGATTTCGAAGTTACTGTGATTGGAGAAATCTATAAAATGAAGTAGAGAAAGAATTTAGAAATCGATGTCATTGAAGAAAACTCTAAATTATATAAGAGAATTATGTAGAAGTTGATGCCATAAGAGAAATCTTTAGACAAAGAAATAGCACATAACAGATCAAGAAGTTAGGTCGCGAGTAATAAACGATCCTAAGATTGGAATGAATGGAATTCTCGATGTAGATAGTGTAGTAGAAATTGAAGATGTTAAAATAAATGCAAACGCAAATTATCTTCGACTAATTATAAACGACACGTATAAAAGAACATAAATAAACTGTAGCGAAATAGATCATGTTACTGGTACAAAAATTATGACTACAATTTGGGTTAATGTCTCAACGGTTATAACATTACATTGAAAGGTGGACAGGAAAGTCGTGCGTAGAATTACAAGATATAAATTAAAGAGTTGGTAACACGCCTTCAATAAGACAACCATCAGGCGAACATCGATACATTTACTCTAAATAAAACAATCGTCAAGAAACCATCATCAATTCCTAACAAATGCTAAGTCTTTCGCCATAACTAGGAAGAAAATTATTAATCACAAAGTGTTTACATAAATCAAAGTCATGCAATATGATTATTCTACAATACGTTTTGAATGATACTTCAAATAAGCCTTAAGAAATACGTGAAAACAAAAAACAATGTACAGACAGAAGCTTATACAGGTAGATGTGGAAGCGATTATGCAAAAAGAAGACTGTGAAATTAATAATTTAAAACAAGATGTAAACAGACTTGAAACATGTGCCATTTTGGTAGTAGTGTGCAGTGATATTGAGGATACGTTATTGCATAATCTCTACCATATTGTATTTAAGAGGCATAGGTTTGAGCTGAATTTTCTACAAAATATTTAAATCTGACACTCCTTGCTTTTTTTAAATATAAACATAGAATTTTCATAACTCTTACAATAATTGCTTCAATTTTAACCATGCCTTGATGCAAATTCAAAAGGAGACATCTAGCGGATCATGTTTAAATTACTTTTTACATCCAGTCTCCATAGTCAAACTACGAAGACATGCATGGAAATTTCTATACTGTTATAAATATTAAAATTGTAAATGTTTACCCTGCTTGATTTACAACTGTTTAAATTTTAAATTTTCCTATATAAATATTATGATAATTTATTAGACTTTCGCTCATAATATACTGCAGGGTTATACGCGGTCGTTACGTTACTTCTACGTTATTTATAAATAGATATGATTAGACAATTTGACTCTGGAAAAATATCCATGTTATATTATTTTAGTATGCTATCTATTCATGCAGCCGTATGATTTTTTTTTATAAAAGCACGGCAAAGTGACTCTATTTGTCATAGAGATAGATACCTGTCGCCAGTCGACACAATTATGCCGGCCTATTTCAAAGCGGAAACGTGGGCCACTAAGGCGGGTTTCACACTTCATGTACGATGTTCACTATTCGGATATAACCATACTATTAACAGTTACTATGTTCAGCTCAAACCCATCCCCTCGGTTGTATGCAACAATAAGCCCGTACCTGCGAGCGGCAGTGCTGCCAAGTGGCGCTCCCTCACAGCACTCAACTCGCCGGCGGACGCGAGGCTCGCGTGCCGCGTCACTGCGCATGCGTTCGTTACTTCACGTCGCGTGCGTCAGATGGAATGCAATTTGTATACGAACGGCTCTAGTTGCGGTTACAGGGTTGTGTTTGTGAATTAGTTCGGTATCGATGCGTGTTAGGTACAAGTGGGTGTATTAGTCCATTTTAAGTCTGTATTTTGACCCCAATACTTTATATTTTTCTATTAATTTTTGTGTATGCTTCTTATAGTTATTACACCGTTTTTCCACAGAGAATCGAAGCTGAAGGTATTCTAATTGGTTCATTATATGAACCTTTAACTTGGCATCACAACTAAATATACAAGGTAATAAAAATAACCTAAAATAGTCAACTATTTAAAAAACATATAAATCAGAAAATGGCATTGTTGACAGACAAAATAAATCCTATAAATTTTGAATTCCATCTCACACACGCACACATACACTAAACTATGCACACAGCTGCGTTTACGTGAACATAAAAACAAAAAAAAATATTACATAATTATCATGATACATACTTCATCATATACTTATCATAATAATGGCGATAACAAAAAAATATATCTAAGCTTTTCACATCACACGATGCACTGTCCCTCGAGTGTATGCGGTTCGATGTTCAGGCAATGTACTTTTACAGTTTATATGCGGCATAGTGATTATTGTATTGTATGCCTTCACTATAATATGTGTAGCGTTAAATGTCAATCACTGGAAACATCAATACATACTACAAAAATAAGTACAAAACGTATAAAAATGTGATTGGGAACTATATCAGGGCTATCCTGTTCCTAATTCCTCCAGTAACTACCTCGTTTTATAGCAAGAGAAATAAAAGTGGTTTCGACCGTTCATAACCAGACCTAAGTTATAAATATAAATCGATCAGTGTATTGGAGCAAAAATAATATAACTATGTGTTTTTCGTTAAATTAGACATTAAATATTTACAATGTCCAGTGATTAACATTCAATCCAATATAAACAGTGATTTAGGCAAGACTTGGGAGGGATAAGAGGGCCGTCAAGGTGAGATAGAATTCCTACTGCGGTGTCCTCCTTC
Source organism: Manduca sexta (assembly GCF_014839805.1). Taxonomy (NCBI): domain Eukaryota; kingdom Metazoa; phylum Arthropoda; class Insecta; order Lepidoptera; family Sphingidae; genus Manduca; species Manduca sexta. The sequence goes on along the minus strand of NC_051127.1, from coordinate 1,908,303 downwards.
CCTCACATGCCAAACCTTATGCTGTATCAACTAAGCAAATCATAACGACTTGGCTCTTGGTCTATTTTATGAATTTAATTATTGAGATGAGTAACAACAAGTTGTACTTATGGAGATTGCAAAAAGTTAATTTATTTTAAATATTTTGATTCAGAATGATTTAAATGGCGTAGTGTCCATATAAACCAATTCCTGCCGGCTTCTCTTTTGGAATATATGTAAGCAAACTATTAATATAAATTATAATATTAATAAATTAATAATCAATATTTATAGCATAGTGGGCTAAAATCTAATTAGTTTTAGTAGCTATATTTTGTGTCGGCTTTCCTTTCGGAAAATTTCGCCCTTCGCCACTGTAATTGCGTATAATAATCTTTTCAAATGATTAAAACTGGTTTAAATTAAACTACTGTTAACATATTGTATTATATCAGTGGCGAAGGTCAAAGTTTTCCGAAATGAAACCCGACACAACATATAGGTACTAATATACTAATATACTTTGCTTAAAATGTTTTTTTTTAATTGTATATATTCAAAATAAGTTTACACTGCCATATATGAATATCAATTTCGCTTTGAATTAATATATATTTTACTATTACTGTAAGTTCCGGAGATTGGCTATGTGACGTCACAAAAGTAAATTTACGGAATCTGTCAAAAAAGATAATGTTGATAAATTACTTTGACATGAATATGTTATCATTATTTTTAAGTAGGTAAATATTACATTATTATATATAGAGTATAAAACATGACTCATTAGTGAAAGTGATAAGATTTTTGTAACTAATATTGACAACTGAGTAAAGCAAGTATGAAAAAGTGATTTGATATTTAAAATTTCTACCATGTTCTAGCTCGGAGTATAAGAGATTAAAATAAATTATAATCTAATTCATATTTTAATATTATGTAAATGGCTTCTAATATTGGAAAATCTCATGAAATCTAAAATTATTATTTTAAATAATTTATTAAATATTCACAATAATTTTAGTTTTGTGACCAGTAAACCTCATTCACCATTACATATGAAATTACCTCGTTTTTTTTCGAAAGACAGCTCTAAATTCGAAGACACAAGGAACAAAGTTTACATTTACAAATTCAAATAGACCAAGAGCCACTCCAATTGTTGTAACATCCTTTTGATCCTACTCACCATTGGAATGCCTGTGGTGCTCCTGATTGGCGAGACTCCTGGAGCTGCTGAAGAAAGGTCTCAGCGAAGGTTTGGGAGTGGAGCCGATGCTTATGGTGTCCATTTGATCGGGGCCCGAGTCCTCGCCTTCGCCGCATGATAGCGACTCCAACTCCTAAAGTTGTTTCACTTAATAATATCTGTTTGTGGGTTGGAAGTGGTAAAGGCAGCGAATATGGCTTAGCAGGAAAGTGCACCTTAACCACAAAATAATATTTAAATCGATCCAGTACGTATATACAATACGTCAGCCTAATTCTAAATGTAATTAATTCAAACACCGTCGTAAAAATATTAAAAATGAATACTCTTTTATATTGTGACGTCACCTCTGTTAAAATGCGGGAGTGCGAGAGAGATAGCGTCATTTTCTGAATACCCTAACTCATAGTGATATCGAAAATACAAGTCGTTATATTGTTTTAAATCTATGTCAGTAATGGTAACTTTTTATATTATTTGTTCTTGCATAAAATACTCCACTAAATCAAACGTATGTCAACAATTTAATTGCAACAAATTGTAGGTAATATTATATCGTTGGTAAATTACCATTGCCAAACTAATTAATTGTCAAAAATACAACACCAAATTCACTGTACCTATATGTAAAGAATTTCTGAGGCCAAAGATAAGACAAGAAATTGTGGGTAGATATTGGCATCAACAGAGCTTTTATTTTTAGTAGAATTAATTTTACATCGACACAGGCGCCAGGCGATTTGTCACAACATCAAAAGCTTGTATCATTGTTAGTTGCATACCTATTAAAAATATGTTACATGATGGGTAATGCAAATTATCTCTTCCTTCCTCTAGTCCTTATGCTCTAGACAGTGTATATTAGCTGTAGCCTGGGAGGGCTTAGATTTAATTCCCAGATTGAGTAACATATTATGCGGATTTTAACACAATTAGGCCGGAGCAGTATCTTTATATGTTGACGTCGGTCAGGAGGCCAATCGTCAAAACAAGGGAAACCATTTTTCAAGTATGCTTTATAAAGTGTGTAAATTGACTCCACGTAGGAAAGGGATTAAGACAGGTAAAAGAAATTGTACATTTTATTACAATGTCAAATAAAATGTATATGTATACCCAATACGACACAAATGTGATTTGATGTGTGGCCTAGTCACGGAATTTGGCGAAGCAATAACCGAAAAGCACCTTAGTTCAAAAAAACATATTCGGTATATGAATATATTAAATTGGTTAAGGAATGAGAATTAAAACTAGTTACATAGGAAAGTAATATAACGTCCATGGACGTGCATGAAAATGAGACAACGCGTCATTTCTTTTTAAGACGTGTTATTATGTCTAATATTATTAAAGATTTACCATAAATTATTCTAGTAAAAATGCTTCTCTTTCGCCTGATTTTTTATCGCCCAAACTCCGTGACCAAGCCAGGATCGGTAAGCCAGGGTTGCTATAAAGCTAACATGACTCGAACTAACATGTGTGTATACCTGGAACAGTTCGTCTATGTCGCGTTGCGCGTTGTGCGTGTCGCGGGTCGCGCCGCGCTCCGATAGCTCTTCGGGCACGCGGAACCGCCGCAACAGTGCCGCGAACTTCTCCTTCAGGTTGCGTTGCTGCAACATCACGCGCAACGTTCGGACGTTATGACACGTTGTATAATTTTGAGTATCGACTCCTAGACTATGAAAATATTTTTTGCCTTGTGTTTGAAAGATTTAAAAACATTGTATATTTTTTAATAATCTTGCCTATATCACAATTTACGTGAGCACGATTTACAACAGAGATGCGAACGTCATCGTTGGGACCGGATACCGGATATCCGCTCAACATTCTGACAGGATATCCGGACCCGAGCTCTCGACGCAAACGACTTTTGTAACATATTTACTCTCAAACTGAATTTATTGCTAGTATATCAATATGTTTCTTTTTGTCATTAATTTATTACTATCCACACTGCACGATATTAGTTAAAACACAAGAAACTCGACTTTCAAAAACACAGTTAACTCTACATTACCATTACAAATACGATCACATTTGACATATACTATAAAGACTACACACTACACTACATTACATATACTACACAACACACACAATCACCTCCATAGTATATGCGAAACTGACAGATAGTGCGCGACACCCGAACACATTGTCTAATCTTGTGATAAGCTACTTTGCATAACGTTATCAGCACGTGAATTGTATGAGTAAGGCCAAGGACTTGTAAGGGCAGTTTTAGTGTACAGTCTGAGACTAAGGCTATTTCGATTTTAGTCTCGATTAGAGAGTGGTACATTAAATTGGTCCAATTAATTTAAGCCAATTAGCATTTTGGATATGCCCATATATCATGGCAATGCTATTCCCGAATAAAGCTTATATTCTTAAAAACAAATGTTAATTTTTTTCGGAAAAGTTAAATTTTCCTTTTTGTTTTGTATACTTAAAATATTGTTCTTTATTTATAAGTGTTAACTAATGTAAAATATGTCAACAACTAATTGCTATAACACTTTTAAGCGGCAATTACAAGTAAAACGACATACATAAGATACAGTTGTGAAAATAAGGATACAGTACAGCAAATATCAAATCTACAATACACATGCAAATGCTAAGGGTGCGTTCACACGAGGTGGGGGCGGGGTCGACCGCGCGCTCACCGCGAGCTTGCCGCGGCTGCCCTTGCGCTTCGACGAGTGCTCCAGCTCGCTGTCGCTGTCTCTGTCGTGCGCCTTCGAGTGCATATAGCTTTGTCTCTTTCGCTCGCGCTCCATGAAACTCAAGTCGCGCGAACGCGACAACTGCGTGCAACGCAACGCTCTAAGTTACGGGCCGGCAAGCGATATAATTAAGCTAATTTCATTATAATAAATAAATAATCATAGGCATATTTTTCATATGTTTTTATAGCGAATAGTAAATTTATTCATGCATATATTATTGTGTTGTAATATAAACTCTATAAAAAGCCAATATACGTATATTTTAATAGTGTTTATTGAATTATTTGTATAATTTTATATAAAGCTTATCGATGCGTAAGCTAAGCTTTTATTCATGCTTTAAGAGCTATTTCATTATCCATATTCAAAAGTCAAATTCAAAGTTCTTTTCCGTCATATTTTGTAGAAATTACATATCAGAATAAGACGAACCAACAAATCAGAATTAGATGAACCTTACAATGTATAAAGTATCGATATCTAAGTAAGCAGTTGCAATACCTTAGTGTACGAGAGGTCGGTCTTGTTGAATGCAAGTTGTCGGTGCGCGCGGCGGCGTGCGGGCGCGCCGTACGTCATGTCGTCCGCCTCCTCCACCGAGCTGAACTCGCCTTCCTCCTCCTCGTCAGAGTAGCCTCGTTCTACCATGGGGAAAATTATCATAATAGGATACTGATAATGAGTTTAAACCCCTACAGTATTGAAATTCAAATGTTCCTGGACTGGCCACAAATAAATATATTTGTTTATATTAAAAAAAAATTATGTGATAAATTTTGTGATTTTTTTCTATCGCTACATGAACTCGACTCTACTAATCCGTGGTGCAATACATAACAATATTCAACTCTATCTCCTAATAAATACAGCATCAGACTCCGGACATTAACCATATAACCCACCAGTAATGAGTAAAGTGTTGTTGTTCTTGGTGTCGTGGTCTACCGGCGTGGAAGCAAGCCCGGTGATGGAGAGCTTGGCAACAGGCTGGCCTGCAGCCGCACCTCCCTTGGCGCCCACCCCGGTCAGCTCCAACTCCATGTCCATAGAACGCTGGAGCACCTGGGAACATAGGACATTTGATTGATTGATTTGTTTTATGTTGTTATGGTTGCTTATATAGGTTTCGGCAGGGGACAAGGTTTGGCCGTTTAATACATGGTTCGCCCCCACATTATTGGTGTTAGTGCTAATATCTGCCTTGCATAAAATTGTCTATTAAAGGTCATGGTACGAATTGAAGGCAAAATTATTCGTTCCATGGCCGGTCTAACCAGGTTCGTAGATTTGACATACAGCTAACGTTCTTATATAATAATTACACAAAACTCAGAACTTAATTTCGATCTTAACTGGAACATCAGCTGATCAGCTATAAACTTTAAAAGTTCCGTTTTAAATCCACCGGTTATTAAAACAAAGCTCAGTTTGGTATGACACGGACCGTAGACACCATCCGCCGCAGTGTCAAAATATCAAAACAAAACAAACAGCGCGCACACGTTGGGCGTCACAAAACCGCAGCGACACGCGGTTTGCCCCAGTTCGGACGGCACTCGTTCGCCCGCCGCTGCGGTCGGCCGTCGGACCATAGGCACAAGTAATTATTACACAGCAGGTAAAATTAATTACGCGTATACGACTGATGTTTCGTACAAATCGTCCATACATATTATAAAACAAAGTCCTCCGCCACGTCTGAAAGCGTTAATCATTAAAGCTAGGAAACGGATTACGATTAAATTTGGTATGGAGTTAGTTTGAGGCTGTGAGAAGGACATTTTAATCCGAGAAAATATATAGCGGGACTTTTATCCCGAAAAATCTGTCACGCAGTCAAAGCGAGTAAAAGCTAGTAAACATTTTTGTATGCCTGAATGTAATTAAAATGCTTTTACTTTTTGTATACGGAAACATTATTACCTACCCATAGACCAGACGCAATGATAATTTGTAACATACGGAAGGACCATATGAAATCCAAAAAGAAAAACGAATCGTAAGCCGGTATAACTGTGTCGACTGTCAAGGAAAAATGATCTATCGTCTATCTATATTCTAGACGCCACTTGTCCTACAAACTGCTAAAGCGCAGTCACTTTGCTATATACAAGCATTTCTCACCTGATCCATCCTTATGACACCCTCGGCGAGAGTCTTGTAGCCGAGTATGGTGCGGTTCTTGTACTTCTTGCGGCGCTGCAACATGATCTGCAATCTGGAGACAACATCCAGGATTAATAATATAATAATAATTATAATAATATCAGCCCTATATTATATACTGTCCCACTGTTGGACACGGACCTCTTCTACTACTGAGAGGAATTAGGCCTTAGTCCACCACGCTGCCCCAGTGCGGATTGGTAAACTTCACACACCCTCGAAAATTCCTATAGAAAAATGTATAGGAAAGCAGATTTCTCACGATGTTTTCCTTTACCATTAAAGCAAGCGATAATTTACAAAGAATACACACATATTTTTTTTAGAAAAGTCAGAGGCGTGTGCCCTTGGGATTTGAACCTGCGGACATTCGTCTTGGCAGACCGTTCCACACCCAACTAAGCTATCGCTGCTATTTACATATTATTCATTAACAATAGTTATGCTTATAACTAGTGTGAAAACGACTCAAATCTTTTTCATACGTCAAACTTTATTACTACACGATTTCATCACAATAAATCCAGTTTTGCAACAACGAAACCGTAAAACATACTGCCCCATCTACACCAAAAAAAACTCTAAAAACTATCAGAATCGACGCCAAGTATTTATACACGAACTAGTCCGACTCAAACTGGATCATTTTCAAACAATAAAACAAGCCGTAAAACCAATCCACTCGGGGGTCGACAGGAAGCACGCCGCGCGCGACTCGGCCAAACACATCAAATTTATACATTAAACACTTCGCATTACGATATTATGTTTCGTACATGCATTTTATGTGTTACGGCAGTGTTTAATTCGTATTAGTGTCGTATAATGCTCATTGGGATTTGTTTATGAGGTGGTAAAGTTTAATGTATATTGAGTTAAATTATATTTACAAGAAAAGACGTAAATCTCTACATTTTTGTCTATTTATATTTCAATTCGTCTAAATACGTGCTACTTTTGACTTTGTAATTAACTCTACGCTCAATGGATAATCTGCCCTTTTATCAGCGAAATAAGGGCTTTGCAAATTAAGAACTAAAGCACTAAAAAAACATTTAAATGTATCCAAGCAATTCGACCTGCAAAAATACGCAAAACACGACCAAACGAATCTAAACGCATAACGCGGCATCATATTGTATAGGCAAAACGCTGGAAAAACTAGAGCATTTGCATTTAATCCCCATGGTAACTGCGCGGTATACGCATCCGCGCGACCCATTTCACTACACGGGATGGGGTTCCCGCGGGCCCTGTGCGCGGATTTATCTATATTATACACTCCGATGTGACGTGCATATTTTACTAGAGTATTAACTTTCATCCTGTAGTTAAGGGAGTGAAATAGATTCAATGTCTGTACTACAGACTCTGTAGTTGACTTCTTCAGGATTGATTTCTTGTTGATTCTTTAATTCTGTTGATTCTTCTTCTCCTATTTTTCTTTCATGTTTTCCGATCGGACTAATTCGTTGTATAGGGAAATTATATAAGATAAGGATTCCTATACAATTTGTTGTCTTCGTTTCAACGATTTAAAAATCATTAATCGTTTGTGGAAAGGCATCTCGGCTGCGGTTTAATTTTGTTAAGTATTTACAACGTGTCAGAAAGGCGTTTCGAAGCATATTTGCCATTTTTACATTGTTTTATGTCGATGCTATTTTATTTGCACTTCTATTTTTGAAAAGTATGAAACACCATCATTGATTATTGAAAGAAGACCTGATTTTATATACAGCAACGTGAATATTATATCACAATACCGTTGTAAACAGCTACACGTCGTTGCCCTTTATAGCACGTTCCTTTTAAAAGGTTTTTATATAAGTAAACGGAAAACTAGATCGATGAACGCCATAAAATTTATTACAAACTTTACAACACGTATTAATGGTATAGTTTTTGTTTTACGATGTTTATTCACTTTCCGTACGCAAACACTCCGACTACGGCTTGCGTACCCAACGTGGTAATAAAACTTATTTATTTTGCGCAAATAGAATTAGTTTGGCGAATGGGACGCTAGTAAACAAACTCTGGAGATGGGATTACGTCTGGGCAAACGGGAGGCGAGTCCCTTGGTAGATTGAGATCTAAGATCTAGCGTTTACGAATGTCGGGACTTGTTTATTGTTTTCAAACTATTTTGGCTTCTAATAAAACTAATCACAGCGACGAGTATTGTATAAAGTAATTGAGTCTTTGACTAATTTCTGCAATTTGTTCGAGCCCTACGTCTCATTGTAAGGCTAATCCTTCGCCCGACCCTACATAATGAAAATGTTTAAAAATTCTTCTATAATTGATTTGACTAACTAACTAACCCTAAGGTTGACTGATAGATAATGCCTGTGCAGGATGATTAAAACATTCAGCAAAAATTAAAAATGCAGGGTGACCGATATACGCAGGCGAAGAAAACAAGAGAGAGGGAAATGTCTTCCGTCTCGATCACACACACAAGAAGAGAGAGGACAACATCTTCCGTCTCGACCACACACACACGGAGCGAGAGAGAAACATCTTCCGTCTCGCTCACACACGCCACCTACGTGAAGGCGCCGCCCGCACGCTCTGATTGGCCGAGCCGCGCCCACGCATGCAGCGCTCCGACTCCGAGGTGCGGGACTCAAGAGCTCGATATAAATGAGCGAATTCACCCCGACCAGCGCAGTTAGTTCGAGATCGCCGACAAGACAGCAAGTTCAGAAAAGGAAAAGGAAAACTCAAGAAAGTGAACAATTCAAGATAGTGAAGAATTCAAGATAGTGTGAACGCCGCCGCGTTATTCGAGTTTTACTTTGTAAACTTGGCTTATTCAATAAAGCTTTGATTTTTAAATCTAATCACTGGTTTATATTTTCACGCAATCCAGCGCACTAATGTTAGACACCTCGGTGCCTAACAATGCCTTTGGCATTAAGTCCGCCTGTATACATTTGTACCTATATGAAGTGCTACAAAAAAGAATATAAAATTTGACTGATACGGGAATCGAATCCGAGATCTCAGTACGGCAGTCCTATCACTACGACAGCAGCTAGTGGTTTCAAACACCTACCTATTCCCATCCCGCTTGACGAAGTGCGGGTACTGGAGCGAGAAGCACAGATCCAACTCCACATCGAGCGGCGGCACGGCGATGTCGTTGGAGCGCAGCGTGCGCTTGCTGCTGTGCATGCGCGCAGCTAGGATCACGGCGCCACCGCCTGCGCCACCTGCCGCGCCGCCGCCCGCCTCGCCGAGCGCGCCGCACACGCGCAGTCGGGTCACCCGGAGAGTGCATAGCCTGGGAACGAGGGAGAAGATGATAAGAACTAAGAGTCTAAAGGTTCAATGGAAAATATTGCTGTAGTTGGTTAGAAACACCACACTGTTTTCAAATATGTGCACATTTCGGAAGCATTGCTCGCCCAGAGTCATTAAATTATTAATTTTTTTAGCTTTTTTTCGATAAAACGCGATATGCAAGTAAATAAATATGAATAATGATAGATCAGAAAAGAAATATCAGTACGATTTGAAAGAAAATATAAAAGAACACTATACTAACACACACAGTGATTTAATAGGTCAGTAAACGTGAGCAAAGCCGAGACCTTGACGAAGATAAAAAAATGACGAACGCGGGAGGTCACCCGTGGGAACGTGTCAACTTGCATCGACAATTTTCCCGCTCCATTACCCTGGAAAATTAGATGCAGCCTGCGAACACCGGCGTAGTACAATGCACAAACAACATTACCTACCGCTGAGTAATATTAAGTGCGGGAACGTTAACATAAATGCTTGTAGTAAGGTGAGATTACTTCAAACAAATTTGAAAATAATAACCGCCAAAATCAAACTTGAAGAAAAAATGCGTCTTACGATTGATTTTATATCTCGGATTAAGCCAATTTGCCAAAATGCCTTCACAGACCCTACAGATGATAATATCATAATCTGATAAACATGCAATTGAAATAATAAGAAAACAAAAGCAAACAATTTCCCTATTGCATAAAGCTCTTTGAGTTTCAAAATGAACAGCTTAAACAAAGCAAACGAAACAAACAAACAACTAACCAGCAAAACAAATAAGCAGTTGCACATTGTTACAATATCCACCGCCTCTGTTTAAGCAAAACCAACAAATTGAACTTTTGCGGAGCGGAGATTTGCAATATCAAATGTAAGAACTAAAGAAAACCGAGCTTCAAGCACAAAGCATAATTTAGACGACGTTTTTAAATAAAATAAAAATGCAGCCGCCTCGCATAAACGCAGCGAAATGCAAGCGATGGTAATTCCGCTTTACAATACTCGTACTTGGATATTCTTTGAACTGGTTTCGCTTAATTATTTGTTTTTATTTTTCCTACGACGGTTTAAAACGGAGCCCATTTAACCGGCTTTTGAGTTTACAGAATATATTACGCTACTGGACAAATATTATTCCGCTGAGTAAATATTTAAATTCGCAAATAAGATCACTTAAAGAGTATAAAGTATTAGATTTTTTTTTTTATATTACTTTCTTACTAACAATATAAAATGCGAGTCATTCATGAGATAAGTGCATTTAAACAAACAAACCCTTCAACTTCATATATTTGTATAGATAAATAAAACAATAGACCTTTACTGACAACAAAGTTTCTTCACAATTCCCTATTCATTATACGAGTGATCTTAATTCCGACAGCTTCAGAGTAAAATGCATAAATATCTAAATTTAATTCCACTCCCGCAAGTATTGCACGATGTGCATTTGAGGTCGACTCACACTGAGTTTAGTAGCATCGCTGACGAATATATCGCTCGAATATTATTACGAGAAAAAATATCACGTCATAAATTTACAAGTCACATGAAGTTGTGTTATATTTCAAGGGCCTTTTTGTTGCGGTTGCTTGACTATTTTTCGATCATATAATTTATAGAAACCAATACATATAAAGATGTTTTCGCTGTTTATGAAATCGATCCCCACATCAAAACTAATGCGTGTTAGTGGCAAATAGAGAGCTGTGCGCCCGTGAGTCTTCATAATTCCATGGTTTTAAGACATAAGATTCTTCTTTCACAACTCTACAAGAATTGCCTACATCTCACTACTGGCTCAGGACTGCTTGTAAGATTTATATCAAAATAATTAATAACGCCATCTATTGATTGTTCAGTGAACACCTTTATTGATTGTAAACTAAAAGGTTGTATAATATTATCTATACTATTATATAAAGCTGAAGAGTTTGTTTGTTTGTTTGTTTGAACGCGCTAATCTCAGGAACTACCGGTCCAAACTGAAAAAATTCTTTTTGCGTTGGATAGCCCTTTGTTCGTGGAGTGCTATAGGCTATATATCATCACGCTATACCCAATAGGAGCGGAGCAGTATTGTCTTATTTCAGGAACTACCGGTTCGAACTGAAAAATTATTTTTGTGTTGGATAGCCCTTTGTTTGTGGAGTGCTATAGGCTATATATCATCACGCTATACCCAATGGGAGCGGAGCAGTAATGGCTAAACTCAGGAACTACCGGTCCCAACAGAAAAAATATTTTTGCGTTGGATATCCTTTTGTTCGTGGAGTGCTATAGGTTATATATCATCACGCTATACCCAATAGGAGCGGAACCGTAATGGCTAATCTCAGAAACTACCGATTCAAACTGAAAAAATATTTTTGTGTTGAATAGTCCTTTGTTTGTGGAGTGCTCAAAGTTATATATCATCACGCTATGACCAATAAGAGCGGAGCAGTAATGTCTAATCTCAGGAACTACCGGTTTCAACTGAAAAATTCGTTTTGTGTTGGATAGCCCTTTATTTGTGAAGCCCTATAGGCTATATATCATCACGCTATGACCAATAGGAGCGAAGCAGTAATGGCTAATCTCAGGAACTACCGGTTTGAACTGAAAAAATCTTTTTGTGTTGGATAGCCCTTTGTTCCTGGAGTGCTATAGGCTATATATCATCACGCTATGACCAATAGGAGCGGAACAGTAATGAAACATGTTGGAAATCGAGGAAAAATTATTAGTTTTGAGAGCTTCCGTTGCGTGCGCTGCGTAAACGGTTAAAGTTATGCAACAATGATGTATGACGGAATTGTTCCTCTTAAAAAGTTCTAAAAAATATATTATAAAACAAAGTCCCCCGCTGCATCTGTCTGCCTGAACGTGTTAAACTCAAAAACTTCCTAACGTATTAAGATGAAATTTGGTATGGAGACAATTTGAGACCCTGGGAAGAACATAGGCTCCCGGGAAACTACTACTTTTATAACGGAAAACTTTAGCCTGAAAAACTTTATAACGCGGGCGGAGCCGCGGGCAAAAGCTAGTTTATAAATAAAATTCCTTCATTCTTTCGTCCCCGCTCAAAAAAACATGATGACTATGAGTAATTGTTACATATATTTTATTAAATGCGACAAATCTCAGCGCATGAGTGCGCCGACCTGTACACACTTCATCACGATCCTCCTGATTTAAACAGACTATTATTTCTTTCTAAAGGACATCGGCCCCGTTGGCGCCGTCTGGGACATCCTGCTGCCAAATTGTTCGTGATCTGTTGCCTTTTGTCATTCTCCACTTTACAAAGGACTTCGCGGGAACAAACTAAAATAGGATATAAAAACTACGAAATAAATCTTAGTTTTTTAACGGTTAAGTAGGTATTTGCAGGGAAATTGTCTAATTAAGTTTATGTGCCATGTATGTGCGGATTTGTTTGTATGTGATTTTTATGCGGCTGACGACATGGGACTATGTTTGTATTGAGCGTGCGTTGCATTCGTTCGCCAAGTCAATTTGGCACAAAATAGCTTGAATTATGTCTCATCGAAATAAGACGTTTAATATTATTGATTTAAGACATCTACTGCATCCTTATGTTCAGGGTAGCTAGAAGCACCAAAACGATTCAAGTTTAGTTACGCAAAGTTTAATGAAAGCATTCGTCGTGTTGAGACATTAAATCTTGTCTAAAAACATTTGGCCTTAGTAAATAAAAAAGAATCAAGAGAATTGAACGCCAAATCTTATTAAAACACATCACCAAAAATTGCAACCAAGTCACCCACTTTCCGTCATACGTTTTCCATACTGTAATAGGGAGCGAGCCTATCGCCACATCGAGCACAAATTTCTGAATTGATACAGAGCAGAAAACGCAATATCACTTTACCCAACCCGGTATTAAAACCCAAGACCAAGGGCGGTAAAAAGCTCAGTAAAAATCACTAGTTAACCGTCCACGCATGTTATACGTGTAGTATTGGAGTAACACAATACCGTCCGTACGTACACAGGTCTGCGCTCATGTAATTGCTACGAGCATTTACGAATCACTGACGAATACTAATGGGAAATGTTTAACAATGGAAACACGTGTTTATGGTGTTCATTGTAGCGTGACTTTGTGGTGTATAACTGACCTTTGTGAGAAAATGCTCCGTCTTTTGTAGGAGGATGGAAAATGAGCCAGTTTACACTGATAAGAGTCCATGGTAGGGCCGCATTATGTACTTTTTATGACACGAATGGACTCGAATAAGGTAGAAAGTTGCATAGAAAGTCAACATTCAGTAACAGCTTACGTTTCGTATGAGAGGAAGTTTAGAGGGTTGGGCCATCACGAGTCCCTATGTGATATTAACATTACATAACATTCTTGTTCGTTACTACTGTGCTTAAGAGGCAATGTATTGATTTTCTCGATTTAAGATAAAAAAAAACATGCAAAATAGTCAATTATTAAGTCCATTACCAAATCAAACTATCACTTTTATAACAAAGACTACAAAATCCTTCAACAGAATACCAGACAATCTTAATAAAACCGTCCCAATTCCCCCACACAGGTGCTAAGTAAATCGAGCTCTCGAAGTTTCCCCGCAAACTCGACCTACGCCAGACAGTTTCGATGTGAAACGAGCCAAGTGCCAGGGGAAAGCAGAGCTACCCACCTACTTGTATGTTTATGGACTGTTTGCAAAAGTAGGCCATTAGTTTAGATACTAGATTTCTAATTCCTAGTATTAGAGTTAATTTTATGTGTATAATTAATTGATTTGGTAGTAGTGTACTTTAAAACCGATGATGTTCTTTTGGTTTCCAGATCCGACAACATTAATTTGTGTGGTATATTCTAGAAATTATTACAAGACAAATTACTAGATCATCTTTATCGTAGCAAGAACCTTCACGGATCACAGCAAGACGACCACTTACCACAGAAATTGTTATGAATAAACAACATAATTTGTTTTCACCGGGAAATATTCAGAACTGTCATCAACAGAAATTCTCTAACAGTATCCCTGTACGTAATCACATGTCGATAAACATTTCCTTCATAATCTAGAGAGCGAACAGGAAAATCTCAATACATTCAAACAAGAAACGCGACACATTAGCCAACATTCATTCAATCCGCATTACGTGTACGTTTATTTCCTTTTGAAAGACATTGCAATTGCTATCGCAAAACAGCGTGGGAACGCGGCAAAGCACGAAACGACACGACAAATGTAGTTCCGTGAGGCGACAAGATGCGACACTCCTCTGATAGCTGTATAAAGGACTCGACGTATCTGCTTTTGCGATCTTCCTTTAGCTTTAGTGTGTTTGAAGTATTGCTTTGAAATAGATTTTGCTCTTAACTTAATTGACTTATTCCAGTATCTAACTGTGATGGTATGTCGTAGTTTGAGCTATTTAATGTGTCCACTACTACGAGGTAGTAAATGGTAAGTACGGTCAGCAAGAAAAGAAACTGTACAAATTCATAATTTCAAATCGCCTTCAAACTTTTCGTGTCTGTATCAACAATCGTTTTTGTTATGAAAAAAGCCTTTTTGAATGTAGTATAATTGTATTGTGTAAGTTAATTTTGGAACTGACCACCAAAATAACTATCATTTAAGTCGACAAAAAAATATATCGAGTCATAATTATTGTAATTACTGAGAACCATTTAAAATAATGTAATTACATACCTAATTATAATACCAATTATGAGAAAAAATAATTAACCGTCACGAACCCGAAACGGGCAAAATACGTATCGATTCCGAATCACCTTGACCTCGGTCTTACGAAACAGAACACTAGTAGAAACTTTAAAGGCGACAGACAAAAAACATCACAAATGCTGAATCCATTATAACAGCGAAAAAACACTGATGTGAAGTAATAATTCGGCGAGAACGGCATGGCGCCGCGTGTTCGTGACAGGAATCGCAAAGCTTCTTCCACAATAGGATACCAGACTCATTTTTGTTCTTTACTGTTATCAAATATTTACGTTGTATAAATTATAACAGAAAAGGAATTATTAAAATCCGGTAAAAAATAAAAAAGTTATAAGTCTTTGAATGTCGGTGGAAGGGGTAATTAACAAGAAACAGAAAAGAGACAAAATACCCACATTTGACGTCATCGGGAATTACGACGTGTGCGAAAGAAAGAGATGAAGCGATATCCCCACAACGCGCCCACTTCTGCACGTTACAATACTTAAAATATGAATTACTAGCTCATTTTTTAACCAATTTTTATGCAATTTTCGCAGGAGTGCTTCTTATTAACCATTACATATAGAATAATGAACAAAATCAAACATAGACCGGTTCCCTAATCGGCATTAAAAAGTAAAATGTCCGATCTGTTGAATAAGTATGAAGGCGCGCGGAGATATCATTAATGTATTTACAGTCTTGAATCTAATAGGATTTGGAGAAAAAGTGTTTCTTTATGTATTCTTAAACAGAATTCCAGCACAAATTATTCTCATCGACCTTTATTAGCTCTGCTTTCTTCTCGTTGCTGTGACAGAATGTATATCAAAAATATACATCATGTAGAGATAGCAGATCTATGCTGTGAACAGTTCTGTGAGCGGAATAAAAATAGGCTGTAATTGACAGTTTTGCTCTTACCTACGTCTACGACCAGTTTTTTCTAAAAGCAAAATTAAACTAAATTTTTCCTATTAGAATATCCATAATGTTTTCCAATTTCCTTTATCAGTGTTTGTGAACGACGGCTACCACATATTATTATAAAGCTAATCTGCTAGTCTGGTTAAATAATTGCTGGTGATAGGATATATCTTATAT
Organism: Manduca sexta; assembly: GCF_014839805.1. Lineage (NCBI taxonomy): Eukaryota > Metazoa > Arthropoda > Insecta > Lepidoptera > Sphingidae > Manduca > Manduca sexta. The sequence goes on along the minus strand of NC_051127.1, from coordinate 1,892,083 downwards.
CTGCCCGGATAGCGACCACCGTACACAAGGTGTTAAAACCCGCCATAGTGGCCCACGTAAATGTGTCACGATCCGGGATCAGCCTGTGTATATCCGATTCCAACAGGCCGGCATAATTGTGTCGACTGCCAAGGGGTAATCATATCTCGTCAGTCGACATTCTATTGGACCACACTCCACTTACCATCAAGTGTAGGGAGGTTATTTTGTATTTGTATAAAAAAAAACGGTGAAAAAGAACTGAAAAAATTACTGAAATCTGCGTGAAACGCCTTAATTCACGCCGACATCAATCAAATCAAAATTTAAATATTTTCACAATTTCTTTTGATGTTTAAGCTCGACATTTTTCTAATTAAAACGAAAATAAATTACGCCAAGAAAATTGTGCCGACGCGATCCGAGCCTGTGAAATAGTCTTGTAAAATATTCCTAAGGCGCTACAAAGTTATGAGAAATATTTTAATTGCGAAACGAAATGTTTGGAATTATTTATGAGCGACGACATTTACACTGATTAGTTGGGAATTAATTACTGGAATAGCGAAATACGTTATATTAATTATTCGGCGTGTAAATAATAAATTATGGCATCCGAGAAGTTTTACATCGACTATAATCTTAAATTAAGAGTTCATAATTATTGTTTTATTACGCCTGATGGTAAGCGATACGATCGCCCATAAACCGTTCAAACACAATCCAACACCTTGAATTACAAAGTATTGTTTGATATTCCACTGCGCTCGCCATCCCGAGACATGAGATGTTAAGTCTTATTATGTCTAGTAGTTCCAGTAGACTTGGTGTTTTAAAATCAAATGATGCTACTGATAGTTTTAAATAATATCTGCCCTATATTGTACTGTCCCACTGCTGGGCACGGGCCTCTTCTACTACTAAGATGGATTAGATCATAGTCCACCACGCTGACCTAGTATTCGTATTGGCGGATTGATAGACTTCACTTCTAAATAAATCACAGACAGAACTAGCCACAAAGACAAAGCATTATCTATATTTATACTAAGATATACAGCGGAGGAATTTGTTTGTTTGAATACGCTAATCTCAGGAATTGCGAAAATGATTTTGAATTTCTTTGCACTGACAGGAAGCTGCATTACCTTTGAGTGCTATAGGCAAGTTTTTATCCCGGAAAAAGTTAACACGCGGGCGAAGCCGCAGACAAAAGCTACTCTATTAACAAAACCCACCGCTGATAACTTTACATCAGTGGTACATTACGAGTCGCGGAGTTCGCAGGTTGAATTCTGAGCAGGCGTGTACGAAATTTATTCCCTCCGCGACGAAATAACGTCCCTACTACGAATTTCAATTTCGACATGTTCAAAATGACGGGTATTGTCGTAATGTGCCATAATTGAATGTGGGCTGTTATAAAAATGGGTCAGGAATGTGGTGGTAATCCGAATGGCATATTTAGGCAATATTGTAAATAATTTTAAAGCACTTTAAGCCGTCAATCTTGCGACTAATACCTTTCCGGACCATGAGAGAGACGGAACAGAGAGTGCACCTGTGTATTGTGCATACACTTGTGCACTACAATATCTCATGCCCACCTGGCTGATTTCCGTTAAGATTGGCCGCCGTGGCTGAAATTCGGCTATAAGGGATTCATTCATTTAAATAATTTCAGTTAAAATGTAAACGTTTTCCATGTTTCGTTTTTGAAGCTCCATTCATCTATATCCCGGTTTATCTTGTTTTGGAACGCAACATATAAGAGCTTGCAAAAACACCGTTTGGCCACTTCTCACAATAAGGTTTAAGGGAAACCTTTCTCCCGAATGTAACAGGCAACTTCTATAGTTAAGTAATGTTGCTCGGGAATAGAAAAAAAACGCGGCGGCTATCCTGTTCGTCGAAACAAAATGATCACATACAGAACAAAATTACCTAATTCTTTTACAGAGTCATATGAGACATGATATAACTTCAGACAGAAACTATCGCAATAAACAGTGACATTCAAACTTTGTTGCGACTTGTGAGGGTTCTTGTACTAAAGCATGAATGACGCATTAATTAATTAGTCTTTCTAATGTAGAGGTGGAAATATTTATGTCGCCCACGAAGCATCTTCATGCTATTAATTTTCCAAAGCTTAGTTGCTTAAAGTGTATGAAGTGAAGTTAAACTTTTATACTTGAAGGCGAGTGGACAGTCACTCGTGCATAGCGAATTTATCAGTCATGGTGGAACCGCAGAATACGCTTAATAAGTTTATATTTCAAGGACTTCATACTTATAACGTCTGCTTCTATTTTTAATCTAAAACGAAAAATTAAGTCAATGACACTATTTTAATCATCTTTCTTTCCTTCTGGCACTTTATCGACTTAATACCATAGACTCCTTTCCTTCTCAATAGTTTCATTGCCCACTTACTCGCACTTTATTATAATACTAAATACAACTATCGTTGGCATTATTAACTATTTTCACTTCTACTTTCCTCAGCATTGACAGAAGCGTTATACATTTTTTTATACGTTCGCGTCAAAGTAATCCCATTGCACCTGATGGTCAGTAGGAGTGGAGTCCAATAGAATGTCGACTGACGAAAGATGATTACCCCTCGACAGTCGACATAATTATGCCGGCGTGTTGCAAACGGATATACACAGGCTAATCATGAAACGCAAAACTCTCACGTGGGCTACTATGGCGTATTAACACCTTGTGTACGGTAGTCGCTATCCAAGCGGATATAATATAAATATATCCTACCACCAGCTTATTCACAATCTATTTCAGTATACAAAACTTTTTTATACCATTAAACCAGAAACAAATCATTTCGTATTCCGAACGTAACGTCATTCGAGCGTCAAATTGTCAAACGCGGTGTCAACTCAGCGGTCGCGCGTCAATACAGCGTTCGCAAATACAAATTGTTTACAAAACTAACATGTTACGTACGAGCGGATATTTGTTTCATGATATATTGTTCAGGTGCGATATATATTCGCCTTTATGTTTTTATGAACAAGGATCAAATATAATGTTTATGCATTAAGTGTCTCAAGGTTCCGGAACGAAAATTCACCTTTTACTATATACAAGGATTGTTTTATACCTATGTTGGATATACCTTAATATTTACTTTCACGTGATTTATGTAGTGAATCTTACTTACATAGGCATATACTGGGCAAAAGCTCTTAGTAAATAGATATTTAAAACCTTATACATATATGCGGATAGATTAACTTTCTGGGAATTAGAAACAATGAGCTTAATCCTAAGCGAAGTTCCGTGCCATTTCTTGTGAATACATCTGTATATTTTCTAATTTCGTATAAAAAACAAACGCTTCAGCTTTATATATTCGTATAGATTACGTAATATCAGTGAAGAAAAAACGTATAGTAATTGAACAATAAATAACAAAGGCAAGAGACGAAAAAATATAAACATTTTTCTTTCATATTTTCCTTAGAATCCCACGTAGTTACAACGACGTCGCTTATTACACCAAAGATGTAAACATCAGAAGGGACATCACTCCGTCGCGAAACGTCACCGCCCTCTCAGAGACTAGCGCTAACCATAAACGGTACAAAAGCAGCGATGCAAGGAAGAAGGGTTACGTGCCGCCGCACGGCATGAAAGCACCCAAATGGGGCGAGAATCGAAAATATTCACCGTTTCATTTCCCCGGACAGGTATATTAAAAAGAAATAAATATTCTGTATTATTCGTAGGTATGAAATACTACTGTGGATATATTGTTAATACAAGTTTACGCTTGTATTCTCTTACGCATAGGTAGAGATGTAACTAGTATTACAAGCTTATTTATCCCATTATAAGATAAGAGACAAGCATATCAACACGTCGAAGTTTCAAACTAGACTTGCAAATTGTCCTTACCGGGATTGAATTGACACTAATTTCTCAATGTAAGTACATTGCCACTGTACAAATGAGTCGTAAATAATCACGAAACGCTTAACGCTGCCACAGTAATTCTTCACTAACCGTAAAGCAAATTAGTGACGGGTCTATTACTGTTATTATTCTTTGTCTTCCGAAAGTCTCATTTAGTCTAATGGAGAAGAATTGCTTACAGGCGCTACAGTAAGCCCTCGTTTAGTATTGCTTATCCGTGGAACTTTGTTTATTATTATATTTTTATACAAGCATATATAAAGCTTGCCTAGTGGTAGAAACAGTAGAATTCTTGATTAATCTCAACATATTAAGAGTTTAGTCTCGTCATTACCAGTTTTTACTGACTGCTGCAGAGACCTGTTTTGCTTGTACAATTTATGTAGACGGAGACATTGTTTCTTAGAAGTGAGTGTATCTTTGCGGATCGTTGTATGTGATTTATGGGTATTTCACAGAAACTACAAATTGGATAGACATTATAATAACAATGTAATATTGAGTTTGATTATTTGGCTTCAATATTTCATTGTTTGTTGTCTGGGTGTTAATCAAATTAACCTTACCGATTGATGTAAGTGAGTCTAATAACCTACCAATCGGCATCAGGTAATTGTGGCTGATTATGATTATCTTACCTTTATAATAGGAAGATAGGAAGTCTACACAACCGTGCGCCACTCATACGCTACTATATACGCCACTATACGGAAAAGCAATTAAAAATCTAATTACCAGCTAGTATATCAAAATCTGCACTTTCAGAGGACAAATAGGGACCAAACTGTTCATTAACATTCATCCAAACCCATTGACTTGTAAAAAAAGAGCAAAAAATTCCCGTTGAATTCGAAGCCGCACCGGTCCGCTCATCCTTTATGCTGGCAGTTGAAGTGACACTCGGTGGAAGATAAAAATTTACATTTCGAATTGGGAATGCGAACCGGGGAAATGTGTACCCACTTGCCGCTCCCGTTCAGTCCGTCTGTGAATGAATGTAATTTTCGCGAACGAATGATTTTTAATCTTGTTTGGTTAGGGACTTGGATTTTGGGTGAATTTTGTTTAATCGCGTTAAAATAATGTCTTTGTAAAAGTTTTAGGAGGGTCTATTGTTTGATAAATAAATTTTGAAGATCCAAAATAACTTCATTAAAATTGATTTAAAATAAAACTTTCTAACATAATCTTATTTATCTATCTCAAAATGATTAATTTACTTCGAGCAGTGATGTGTTTCGTACTGATATATTATAACAATAATCGTTTCCGATAGTTCGTATAGTCATGCATCGAAATAAAAAATATTCAAAAAATAATTGTTAAACTGTAAAAAATTTCTAAAATATTTTATCAAAAACAACCTCCTTATATATTTCATAATACTTACTAACAAACCGACATTACAACCATCTGTTACCAACAACCTTAAACCTTCAAAATATTCCCTAATTAATTATCCAAATTGCGTTTAAAAAGTAACTTTATGTTCCACAAAATTAGATAAAATTTCTTGTGCAAAGTTTAAAAGCCTCTCTAGGGACTCGTGTTATTTTAATAATGACGTAATCAATTCGTATAATGGAAATTTAAAAGTAAACACGACGTAATCTCGAACGTGGCCGGCAACAGGAGGCCGAAAAAGGTCTGTTCACATATCAGGGATCAGTAAAGGATACGATACGTTGTGCAAATAATTATTTATAGTGTGAGTTTTGGTACAGTAGTTGTAACTAGTGTTGCCCAAATGCAAGAACAAGACGAGACTTAGCCAGTCTTGGTCTTGGTCTTGCGCCAATACACCTGATCTTGGTCTTGGTCTTGGTCTTGCGCTCCCAGTCTTGGTCTTGCAGCAAGAGTCTTGCAAGTCTTGCAATTACCTATTAGTCTATTACTATTTATTAAAGTTTACTTTAAATCTTAGAAAAACGTATTAGAATTGGAACATTGTGAGATTGAATTAACATAGCCATAGTAAAGATCAAGCAGATTAATAAATAACTGAAGATTTGATAAGAAATTCGAAAAATCAACTGACCTATATGTCGTTTTCCATGGAAGTAACTGTTTCTTAATAAACATTTATGATTTATAAGCTTACATTTGCTAAAACATGTAAAAACAAATTAATTACAATAACTTGACTGTATTTTAAAGAACAATACTTATCTGTCTAGAAAGAGATTGAACCTTCAACTTATAAGAAATTTAATAAAAGAGTTTTACGATTTATCATTGTATCCCAAAAGTAAAAATGAAAAATTATTATTAATATTTCCCAATTGGGACCCGAGTGGGGCCAAAGTGGGAAATCCCAAAGTAAAAATGAAAAATTATTGTTAACATTTCCTAATTGGGGCTTGAGTGGGATTTAAGTGGGAAATCCCAACGTTGAAATAGTAAATTATTGCTAATAGTTCCGCTTGAATAAATCTAACTAAGATAAACGAAAAACAGAAACAAATATTAAACATTCAACCGCAATATTAGTAATATCATCTAGTTGATTCGATGTACATCAAATAAAGCGACGAATGTAATATTCCCGCTTGGACCAGTGGTAACGTGAACGACTGATGACCAAGAGGACCCGAGTTCGAGCCCAACTGACGACAAGGATGCATTCAACCAATAGTTCACTTTCTAATCGAAATATAAAGTTATAGTACCATCAGAGGCCGTAATTCAAAATTATTTTTGATTTTTGAAATTTTAGATTTTTATAAATTTAGATTGGGATCTGATGGGGATTTTCCCAATTGGGCCCCATTTGGGATTTCCCAATGGGGGCCCATTTGGGATTTCCCAATGGGGGCCCAAGAGGGCTTTGCGTGACATCCCAAAGTGGGCCCCAAGAGGGAAGCCCAAGAGGGGCCCCATTGGTCGCACTTTTAAATTTCTAGTCGGGCTATCCTTACCATTTTATCCCAATCATAATACTACTTGCGTGATCAGTATAATGTATTCATTTTCATTCTAAGCACTCTGAAACTTATTTATTCTTTGGAACACCTGTAGGTACTCTTAAAATTCGAAATTATTTTGCATGAGTATACCTACGCCCTATGGCGGCAATCAAATAGTGTCAAATGTTATGATTTCGGCGTGGCGGCAACGATTGTTTTAGATTTCAAAAGAAGCCGCCGGCGCGTGTATCATAACCATGTACTTCCGAAAAGCGGCAAATTTCTTTGAGAAGTAAGTACAAAACCTTTGATGCCGCATTATCAAAGTGCCGATGGTTAAAACATAACTATGCATGCACTCAGTTTGATTTTAATAGATATTTTTTATTCGCTATGTTTATGGTATTAGTCGTAATGCGCATAGGTCCAGTTTTTCATATTCTTTGATACAGTTTTTGCGTCTCATAGAATTCCTAAGCGTACCTACCTATAAACCGAACTGTTACACCTAACTACTCAGTGAAATAGCGCTAAGTCCTAGCTGCAAGACGCAAGAGTCTTGCAGGCTATGTCTTGTTCTTGCTCAAGTCTTGCACGGTCAGTCTTGGTCTTGGTCTTGCTAAAAATACGCGGTCTTGTTCTTGGTCTTGGTCTTGCAAAAACGCAAGAACAAGACCAAGACTGCAAGACCAAGATTGAATTTGGGCAACACTAGTTGTAACATTATAATCTAGTTCCACAAACATCGACCCTATTGGGTGAACACAATTATTTTACATAAACAAAGTGACAAAGGTAATACATGCATAGATACAAAATAGATGCACATACAAAATCATGCAGATGCGAATTTAGATGCAGTTATATGTACGGGGCTTTAAGAATCAATGGGTTGTTTGGAATGATTACCTTGAAAAAGTCTTTAATTATCTCGAAAACAGGATTATTGATATTGTTTTTATTATATTTTGTAAGTGTACTTAATTGTAGCAACTTTTACTACATCGCGGCATCCATTTACCACCCGTTCCTATTTACTATTTTATTTATCGTCAATCCATTTCATTCAATATTAGTCCATTGAAATGTTACATTTTTTAGGCCTTACCTTGCGTTTTTTAGAGGACGCAATTTTATTTTTTTGAAGTGTAGGGGTCAGTCTAAAGCTAAAACCAAGTTTGTGGGGTCGCCACCCTTGTCCCACGGCCGCCATCTTGAAAATAGGGGTTGAAATGGTTTTACGATGTATCTCTTAAACTATTTATCTGACAAAAAATTATAAACATTTTTGTTGCAAATTAAATTCTCTACAACTTTGGTCTAGTAACTTTTGTCGTAGAACTATAAAAAAAAAGTTATGAGCGAAAATGTTATGAAATTCAATGTTAAGCAATGTCCATTGCAACGTCATCAGAACGTGTGTTTATAAGGTTCATAATACTTTTTTTGTACTCTCATTAATACCCAAATACCCAAGGGACCATTAGGGAACAAAAGAACATCTGCCTGCTATTATTATTATTATTTCTAACCTCTGTGATTGTAAGAATAGCTGATAATATTATGTTGAAGTTGTCGTTCAACTTATATCTTTTAGTTGTGCTACATATTTCTGTACGTGCGGATGTATTTTATTCTGTTTTTAATTGTGAAGACGATTTCGAATGATTTTAGACACGATTTTAACTTTAGTGAAAACTATTTTTTTTTTATTAGCATTTTGACTTTTAAAAGACTTTTAAAAGTCGAAATGCTAATAACTATAATAAATAACTTACTTAATACAACTTCAACACAATATTATCAGCTATTCTTACAATAAGAGAGGTTAGAAATAATAATAATAATAGCAGGCAGATGTTCTTTTGTTCCCTAATAGTCCCTTGGGTATTTGGGTATTAATGAGAGTACAAAAAGTATTATGAACCTTATAAACACACGTTCTGATGACGTTGCAATGGACATTGCTTAACATTGAATTTCTTAACATTTTCGCTTATAACTTTTTATTTATAGTTCTACGACAAAAGTTACAAGACCAAAGTTGTAGAGAATTTAATTTGCAACAAAAATGTTTATATATTTTTTTGTCAGATAAATAGTTTAAGAGATACATCGTAAAACCATTTCAACCCTTATTTTCAAGATGGCGGCCGTGGGACAAGGGTGGCGACCCCACAAACTTGGTTTTAGCTTTAGACTGACCCCCCCTACACTTCAAAAAAATAAAATTGCGTCCTCTAAAAAACGCAACCCCAAATGTAACTTTTCAATGGACTATATTCACTGACACTGATTCTATAAAAGTTCCATCAAATTTGAAAATAGAATTCCATTTCACACACCCGCGTAACGTCTACGAGACGATATTTGTCACAGCCCCAGCCATTGCGTAAAGTACCAAATGTTCTATCTAGAAACTGATGGAAAGAGAAATTAAACGGCCATCCCGGGATACGTGAGTAATAAGTTTCTGAATCACAAGGCCGCCGGCGTGCGATGGTTGTGTAATAGGGTCGTCTGGCTGTCCAATTCAATGACAGGGTTGCCACCCTAATGTTTTTTTCTTGGTTATTGATTTGGGGACACTTCGGGGAAACTTGATGCGACAGAGTAGAGTAAAATATATTGATGGTAAAGGAAGGTATGTATTAATGTAGATTATGATGATTTTGACGACTTTCAAAAGAATTATTGAATGCTTACTAGTGAAGTAAATATAGTATTGCGTCAAAGAAAATTTATAACATTCAAGAAATAACAAGAAATACTATTTATTCTTGAGTTATAAAAACATAACTAACCTCCTAATTAATACATTCAAGTACTATTAATTATAATTATTATCATCAAATTTTCCAAAATTTTAAACTGTTCCACACGTCCCTCACAGCTGATAGCCTGTAAAATCTCAAATGCGTCCAGTAGATTAACCAAACCCAATCAGTTCACAGTTTGTAGCCCTGGCTTAGGATCTAATTACAACAGGAGCGGCCGTCGGCTATCTGGTAGGGGTACCACGGGCCCGGCGAGACCGCTGGTACTGTCGCTTCAAAATTAGATTGTAAATAAACACTGGACTTCTATACAACTTTAAACAGTGCGATAACTTGGCATGATTGTGTTGAATTTCTAACTTTCCTGCACTTTATTTTCGACGTGTCATACCAACATAAATTCGGTTAAACTGTCCTTTCTAATATGGACGAAAATATGGTAAAATGACGCTATAAAAATTAGAGAAGATTGTTTGAATCTATTACTTTCATATCCCCAATAACCTTGATCATGTTCCTTTATAAATATGACCCCTATTACAATGTCAAAGAATCTGCTTTAAACAAGAAAGTATGATTAAAGTCGTGCCTATTAAAATCAATTCCAAGTTCCAACTTTAGGCAATACGTAATCCATCCCACGCTAGTCTAAATTACCGCTGGATTACCAGCATCATTGGTCCAATTGTACCCATTACTCACGCGTGTACAATATCGATCTCAGTGAATGTGTTTCGTCCCTCTCTTTGTGTGTAAATAGAAAGAGGATAGTGAATGACAGTTCCAGAAGAAATTCGGATACCGAATGGGTGCTGATCAATATGATAATGAAATTACGACTTACGACTTACGCAGTTACCACTCATGATCAAATTATTATTTTTTGCATCTCTATTTTATATAAAGGGATTATTAGAAGTACATTCCATTGATTACAGTGGATCGAGGATAAAAGTTTTGGGATGATTGATTGAGTTAGTGTAATTTCTGAATGGGTTGATGTAATAAACGACGATGTCGTTAGATTATTATTAGGAGTGCTATATCCTTTAGACATGCTGTTCTCAGAGATAAATACTCTCCACCAAGTTCCTTTTTAACGTCTGCTAAATACTGATAGTGGCCAGAAGTTTTCCTTTTTCGGTCCTTCACATATAGATGTCAATATTATATTGTATAATGTTTACCTTGACTCTTGAGTGCCATCATGATTAATCGCTCTTACTACGAATGAAATAAGGGTTTATTTAAAACATATCTCTTCTGATTGAATCATGTTCACCTCGTTCCCCACTTTTTCTACACTAAATATCATTGATTACAGTATAATCCGCATTCATTCCCATCGACACTAGAATCTTATCCCCCTATACAATATACCAAAAATATCTTCCACTATACTCCTGCTATTCCAATACAATGATTCAATGCGAAAACAATTCCACCACATTCACACACATGCATGATTTATCATGCTGTCAGATTGTTCGTTCGGACGTCTATGCTTTATTTATTAGCCGCTCAGTATTCACTTACAATATGGTTTTATACATAATTCATGTGAACAGATTTGAATGAGCTTCAGAATAGTACATTTTCAGTACAGTTGGCGAACACTGTAGATGTTTATTTAATAAATATGGTTCTTTCGCATACCCTGAAGGCTGACTCGTATGTATAAATAATGTGGCTTAATGCTGAAGAAGATCTCATGCATGTAAACATTGAATAGATATATTTATAGTATGTTGGGATGATATGGTAATCCTACAAACTTGAGAACGTTTGCTTTGTTACCCTCTGAATAATTATTGAAATGATTGTATATTCCTGTCAATCATTAGAAACCTCCCGTTAAAGCATGGGCAAACGCCACACACTTACCCACTTGTTCATAGACGGTTTTTTATCTAAGAACGGAGCAATGATATGATAACAAGTCTGTTATAGGACATAGGGCCGTTGTGATTGGCTTATATTGAGATACAACAATATAAGCCAGTCATAACGGCCCTATGTCTACGCACTGCGAACGTTGCCATGCCGTCAGCACTGAAAAACAGACTTGTTATCACAGCTTTGCTCCGTCCTTAGATAAAAAAACTTCTATGAATACGGGCGTTAGTATCTAGCAACGCACGCAATAAATTTCAAAATACTATTCTTAAATCACAATATTAGGAACGCCTATAGTGATTACGTACTCGATAAATCCAATATAAAATCAGAAACCTTTTAAAGTAAATATAAGCAAACTGTCATCTTCAGAGATGCTTCTTTCCTAAGCCAATATTTGAGATACCGATATCGAGATTCAATCTTTACTTAATATAATCTTATTATGACGGCGGCAGCTGTGGCTTCACTTTGCTCGATAACTTTATTGGAAAGGAATGATGGTTTGAACAAGCTTTATTTCGTTACACCGCCCACGTTAAAATCCTGGAATTTATTCTTATATATTTTAGAAAATCTGATCTTATCCATTCGCCCAGGAATCATTACAAACAATATTTCAGACCAAAGCTGAATGGGTTTTGGCTCGAGCGGACGACATACTCAACTGGGGCCGGAAGAATTCGCTTTGGCCGCTGACCTTCGGCCTGGCCTGCTGCGCTTTGGAGATGATGCATTATGCTGGACCTAGGTAATAATTTTATATCAGGCCTAGATTGTCAAACTCAAATCAGCGTTTGTGTATGTGGCTAAGGTCACGAATACCTTAGAGAAACCACTAAACGTAATTGTTTTACAAAACTTTGATTGAACTTAATTTTCTGTTGTGGTGATACACCGGCCGAATGGGCCCATTTATATTGTACATAAATGTGTCTACGTAGATCTAACACTTTAACATTATTTGTTCAACTAATTCATTTTCTCTCAACAGTGTAATATAACACCAAGCCGTAGTATCTTTGCCCGGTTCGTTCGGACCTTAAACTCAGTTTCGGATACAAATAATAAATAAATTCAGTATTGGATATCCGAAACTATATTACATATTTTGTCGATAGCGTCGCTGCTCTGATAACTCTGCTCGATATAAAAGGATTTCACACACAGCTCGAATTGACACAAGAACGGGATAACTTTATATAAATATATCCTTTATATTGCATCTTCTAAAATTGTTATAGCGTTATTTGGCTTAGTATATTGTTCATCAAAAGTCGATTTATCTTTAGATTTTTGTAGCTGTTTCGTTCTTAATGGCCTATGTGTCTGACAAAGAATATTTCATTTCCGTAGACACGTATTTTTAATGCATCACAATTGACATACTATCTTCTCAGTCTTTTCGATATTATACAAAGAACTGCACGAGCTATGCAAATGTAAACTCTAAATGAAAGTGGCATTTCGTCCGTAAAGAATCTATCCAATTTTAGTATTTCGATGATCGGAAATCAATTGCTGCATCGATATTAAACCTAAACTCACGTAGTCTGCAGCATGCGCAGTCGCTTTGGCTTTAGAATGCAATTTCCCCTCTGCATCCCAATTTAATTGCCTATCGTTTGAACCCTTACTGATCTAGTTTAACGTGCGAAATCCACATTAATGAGACACTCTTTATCATCAGATAGGTTTATCAAAATGCTTTCTTGTGATATACCCTTAGCCATGGCTAGGAACATCGATTAAGGAATATCATGCATGCATGTTATTCCTTAACCGATGTGTGAAACTGTGTTAGCCACATACCGTCAATTAGGCCATCAGATCAACAACTATTGCAGGCATTAATAAACTAAAAATTATATAGTGTATATAAATTACAAGCTTTTGCTTGCGGCTTTGCCCACGAGAAGGAGTTTTCCGGGATATTTTTTTTTACGAGTTAATATGTATTGTTATGTTATGATCAAATTACACAAAATCATTTTAAATGCCTATGTGTTATTCTGATATATAACCAATATTACTGTAAAGTTTCATCCAAATCCGTTCAGTAGTTTTTCATGAAAGAGGAACAAACATATATCCATACATCCGCACAAACTTTCGCATTTATAATGTTAGTAGGATAATGCAACACAGACTGAACGTATAAAAATATCGTGAACTAAAACTCATAGGATTTAAAGACAGTTGTTGAAAATCTCAGATGAGGTGAATCCGAGTGCGCGTAATCGCCGCGAGTTCATTAGCCGGTTGCCGCGCAGTGCGGGGCATCGTGTTACCTACGCGATGGTAGGGCTGCCACTTGTACAATGCATCGATTTGCATAAACTTTGTGGTATCGAATTAGTAATATTATGATACAGTTTTAGGATAGGGATTGTAGGGTTTGAATACATTTATATAAAAAAAATGGGACAATTACTGATGTGGTATATATCTTACCAATGTAAAGTATACGTTAAAACAGCGCAGTAGATCAATATTAGATTAAGATTTCTTGATTAACCAATCAGCCAGCAACAGAATTCCACCTCTACATCTTTAAGTGACACCAATATTTATTACAGAACGTGCGATAATATCAAATATTTACGTATGCATTTTAAAATAGTGACAACCCTAATTATATTGCACATTGCGTCACACGCGTGTTGCCCCAGTTTTGTGGCGCGTCTGGTGTGAATCTTATCAGCGCGTTATTTTGGTCTAGATGCTAGAATTTTTACTAATAATAACCTATATTACCGCATCTAACATCCTTTCCTCTTATGTTGAGTAATTTCCTGTGCGTTTAGCGGTTGGTGGGTGTCCGATAATTGTATTCAGTTGGATAGCAACCACGGCATAAATAATGAAAATTTACCATAGTGGTTCAATCTGACTAGCGAAGCATCAAAGTCAGTTAATGTACATATGTATTAGACAGGCCGGCATATTTCTATCTACCGTGGACAACAGCAATATCTATCGTTGGTATGACTGAATAAAAAAATAATACTCAAACGACATGCTCTAGCCTAACTTCTGAGGCAAAAGCAAGTCAGCAATCCCTAACATTGAAATGTCAAAATCATCACCGAGCCTGACTAAAGCCCAAAAGCAAACATTTCAATTCAAGACAAATTGACCCGACACCATATATTAACTATCATCTCACCCTCTGGGCTACAGGGTTATCAAATATCTATAACCGGTACCGCCAAATGACGTCAAAAGCTCTAAAAATCTCGCAAGTAATAGCCAACAAAGCTTTGCTCAAACACTTTGAAAGATTACTTGCGCGGAGACCCCGAAAGGTTACTACAAGTTGACATTCTCCTTTCAAATGTCTGCGACGAGGTCAACTGTCAATGGCTTCCGTCAGGCTCAGCGGTTAGTTATGATCGAATTGGGCAGAAGGTGGATTTTTGAACGGATCTAGCATCGGAATTATACCTTTCTATTCTTAGAAATTTCAACGATAGGAAATAATACTGATTTCTAAACGACATTTTTGTAACGCATAAACAAAGAATTTTACATCGTAATGTAATAAGTTATGAAATGTCGTGTTATTCAGAAATGTAGTTGTCCGACCTATAAATCAAACCAAAGACCACAAAGTAATTCCTATTTTTTTATCTATATCAATTCGAGCATTTAATAGGGAATTACCATTCATAATGAGATAAGTCGCTGCTATTTGTAATGACTAACCCTGGATCATTAGTCACAAATTAATCTAATTTGTAATGACAACACCACGTATTGCTGAATGTTTTAAAGCAGAAGGTAAATGAGCGAGTGGGTTACCGGATGATAAGTCATCGCCCTGACATATCAACACCCGCGATGCTAGACAATTTGCTAGTCAATAGACCTATGATAGTAAAAGAATAAGAATCGCAATAAAAGCAGTTTGAGCTATTTTTAAACCTAAAGTACTACCAAGTAATTACCATTTGCATATGTCATTTTACACAAAGTGAACACAATCTTAGATACAAGTGATTAATCATTCGCGTAACATTTCAGTCCACCTACATTCAAACGAAGACTGTACATGTTTGAACTAGTTCTTTCAAATATGATTTATTTTTCGCGTGACCTAAAAACTCCATTAGCCTTTTGTCTGTTTCCAACATTTACATTTCATGAGAACTGCATATACCATTTCGTATACAAATGAGTTTGCCATATTTAGAAGTGGTTTAAATTTTCGGATACATTAAGGTTTATTATGGTTCCACTGATGATGACCAGCATGCGAATAAAATAACAATTGTTTACATAAATTAAGTAAATCAGTATAAATGGAAGCCTCGTCTAAGTTATATTAATTATAACTAACCACCCAGTGGGGAGTCTGCCTACGTAAATAGTATTAAAATAACATGAAGCAACTATAAAAAACAAAACAAAAGACAGTGGAATTAAGACGTTATGCTCTTAATCTTCCAGATACGACATGGACCGCTTCGGCATGGTGTTCCGCGGCACGCCACGGCAGACCGACGTCATCATAGTCGCCGGCACGGTCACAAACAAGATGGCGCCGGTGTTCCGCAAGACGTACGACCTGATGCCGGATCCCAAGTGGGTGGTGTCGATGGGCAGCTGCGCCAACGGTGGTGGATACTACCATTACACCTACTCCACAGTCAGGGGATGCGATAGGATTGTTCCGGTGAGTTATTGACCCGATTCTGCTACTTTTTTAATGAGTACTAACTGTTGAAGTCAATGAATAGATCTTAATCACTATCTCAGAGTGGTCCCGTGAACCAACCATGTCCGTAAAGATGTCAAAGGCACTTATTTTGTATGGTCATTTTCACACTCGATCTGATAGTCAATAATTATTGAAGTCGACCGCAACCAATACATCATTGACTATAAAGAAAAAATGCAAGAGATTGACTAAACTAAATAGTTAAACGAGCAGCGTTTTACTTCCTAAATAAACGCCCTCTACGCTTTGGAAAGTATACCAAACTAATAACCAATTGCTAAACGATAGTTGCAATTCCCAGGTTTACCTTAGAAAGATTGTAGATGTAAAAATACTGACAATGGTCAGTAGACTCTTTATGACAATGGGTCTAACATCTTACCCAGGTGGATATATACGTGCCAGGGTGTCCGCCGACGGCAGAAGCTCTACTTTACGGCATGCTGCAGTTGCAGAAGAAGGTGAAACGCATGAAATCACTGCAAATGTGGTACCGGCACTAGCATGTTACATTACTACGTCATCTTGATTACTTTTAGTACAATAAATTACGTCACTTATGTGTTTTAAATAAGGTTTCAATTCATTTGCAGCAATTATGACTCCTTGCTAGCATAATTCGTCTACTTCCTTTCTTTGTATAACAATACAATTAAAACCCTAGCACCCTTTCTCTAAACGGAACATATGTGTATACTACAGTGGCGAAGGGTGAAATTCTTTAAAGATAGCCCGCGGCAAAAAAAATGCCTTAGTCAACATATCACAGCCAATTTTGCAGAAAAGACACACGTAAATAGACTTGGGAAGCTGGTTGGAATCGGGTTGTGTAAACGCTTCCCCACTTTTATGCTATCATCACGTGGCTTTGCAGACACGTGCAGACCTCCACGAGTTACCTTTCAATTTTCATGGATAACACCCTCTATAACCGATTTGTATAGGAGTGTACACATCGGCACCTCGTTACGCGCGAGCACGAGCACACGCGCTCCCAACAATAAGCCAGCTGCGACACATTATGTAAATATCAACCACTCTGAACAGCGTTCAACTTTTCAAACTATTAAAACTTGCCCGCCACGAGAATGTAATAAGCCGTGTTGGATCTAAACGTTGTGTAGGGCTGGCACGTAGAGTGGTAATGATACTATATTATGTACTATGCCCCTAATTTCCAACTAAATATAAAAATGTACACATTGAGCTATAAGAACTAATTCTCATATTATACATTGGT
>NC_051127.1:1850663-1874120 GCF_014839805.1 Manduca sexta | reverse complement strand
ATCTAACTCTGATGGTATGTCGTAGTTTGAGCTATTTAATGTGTCCACTACTACGGGGTAGTAACTGGTAAGTACGGTCACCAAGAAAAGAAACTGTACAAATTCATAATTTCAAATCTCCTTCAAACTTTTCGTGTCTGTATCAACAATCGTTTTTCTTATGAAAAAAGCCTTTTTGAATATAGTATAATTGTAATGTGTAGGTTAATTTTGGAACTGACCACCAAGTTAACTATCATTTAAGTCGACAAAAAAATATATCGAGTCATAATTATTGTAATTACTGAGAACCATTTAAAATAATGTAATTACATACCTAATTATAATACAAATTATGAGAAAAAGCAATTAACCGTCACGAACCCAAAACGGGCAAAATACGTATCGATTCCGAATCACCTTGACCTCGGTCTTACGAAACAGAACACTAGTAGAAACTTTAAAGGCGACAGACAAAAAACATCACAAATGCTGAATCCATTATAACAGCGAAAAATCACTGATGTGAAGTAATAATTCGGCGAGAACGGCATGTCGCCGCGTGTTCGTGACAGGAATCTCAAAGTTTCTTCCTCAATAGGGTACCGGACTCATGTTTGTTCTTTACTATTATCAAATATTTACGTTGTATAAATTATTACAGAAAAGGAATTATTAAAATCGGTTAAAAAATCAACAAGTTATAAGTCTTTGAATGTCGGTGGAAGGAGTAATTAGCAAGAAACAGAAAAGAGACAAAAATACCCACATTTGACGTCATCGGGAATTACGACGTGTGCGAAAGAAAGAGATGAAGCGATATCCCCACAACGCGCCCACTTCTGCACATTACAATATTTAAAATATGAATTACTAGCTCATTTTTTAACCAATTTTTATGCAATTTTCGCAGGAGTGCTTCTTATTAACCATTACATATAGAATAATGAACAAAATCAAACATAGACCGGTTCCCTAATCGGCATTAAAAAGTAAAATGTCCGATCTGCTGAATAAGTATGAAGGCGCGCGGAGATATCATTAATGTATACAGTCTTGAATGTAATAGGATTTGGAGAAAATGTGTTTCTTTATGTGTTCTTAAACAGAATTCCAGCACAAATTATTCTCATCGACCTTTATTAGCTCTGCTTTCTTCTCGTTGCTGTGACAGAATGTATATCAAAAATATACATCATGTAGAGATAGCAGATCTATGCTGTGAACAGTTCTGTGAGCGGAATAAAAAGGCTGTAATTGACAGTTTTGCTCTTACCTACGTCTACGACCAGTGTTTTCTAAAAGCGAAATTAAACTAAATTTTTCCTATTAGAATATCCATAATGTTTTCCAATTTCCTTTAACAGTGTTTGTGAACGACGGCTACCACATATTATTATAAAGCTAATCTGCTAGTCTGGTTAAATAATTGCTGGTGATAGGATATATTTTCTATCCGCCCGCACAGCGATCACCGTACACAAGGTGTTAAAACCCGCCATAGTGGCCCACGTAAATGTGTCACGATCCGGGATCAGCCTGTGTATATCCGATTCCAACAGGCCGGCATAATTGTGTCGACTGCCGAGGGGTAATCATCTCTAGTCAGTCGACATTCTATTGGACCCCACTCCACTCACCATCAGGTGTAGGGAGGCTATTATGCCGTGCTCGTATAAAAAAAAACGATGAAAGAGAACCGAAAAAAAATACTGAAATCTGCGTGAAACGCCTTAATTCACGCCGACATCAATCAAATAAAAATTTAAATATTTTCACAATTTCTTTCGATGTTTAAGCTCGACATTTTTCTAATTAAAACGAAAATAAATTACGCCAAGAAAATTGTGCCGACGCGACCCGAGCCTGTGAAATAGTCTTGTAAAATATTCCTAAGGCGCTACAAAGTTATGAGAAATATTTTAATTGAGAAACGAAATGTTTGGAATTATTTATGAGCGACGACATTTACACTGATTAGTTGGGAATTAATTACTGGAATAGCGAAATACGCTGTATTAATTATTCGGCGTGTAAATAATAAATTATGGCATCCGAGAAGTTTTACATCGACTATAATCTTAAATTAAGAGTTCATAATTATTGTTTTATTACGCCTGATGGTAAGCGATACGTTCGCCCATAAACCGTTCAAACACCATTCAACACCTTGAATTACAAAGTATTGTTTGATATTCCACTGCGCTCGCCATCCCGAGACATGAGATGTTAAGTCTTATTATGTCTAGTAGTTCCAGTAGACTTGGTGTTTTAAAATCAAATGATGCTACTGATAGTTATAAATAATATCTGCCCTATATTGTACTGTCCCACTGCTGGTCACGGTCCTCCACTACTACTGAGAGGGATTAGACCTTAAAATACCACTCTGACCTAGTATTCGTATTGGCGGATTGATAGACTTCACTTCTAAATAAATTCCAGACAGAACTAGCCACGAAGACAAAGCATCATCTATATTTATAGTAAGATATACAGCTGAAAAGTTTTTTTGTTCGAACACGCTAATCTCAGGAATTGCGAAAATGATTTTGAATTTCTTTGCACTGACAGGAAGCTGCATTACCTTTGAGTGCTATAGGCAAGTTTTTATCCCGGAAAAAATTATACACGCGGGCGAAGCCGCAAGCAAAAGCTATTGTATTAACAAAACCCACCGCTGATAACTTTACATCAGTGGTACATTACGAGTCGCGGAGTTCGCAGGTTGAATTCTGAGCAGGCGTGTACGAAATTTATTCCCTCCGCGACGAAATTACGTCCCTACTACGAATTTCAATTTCGACATGTTCAAAATGACAGGTATTGTCGTAATGTGCCATAATTGAATGTGGGCTGTTATAAAAATGGGTCAGGAATGTGGTGGTAATCCGAATGGCATATTTAGGCAATATTGTAAATAATTTTAAAACACTTAAAGCCGTTAGTCTTGCGACTAATACCTTTCCGGACCATGAGAGTGAAGGAACAGAGAGTGCACCTGTGTATTGTGCATACACTTGTGCACTACAATATCTCATGCCCACCTGGCTGATTTCCGTTAAGATTGGCCGCCGTGGCTGAAATTCGGCTATAAGGGATTCATTCATTTAAATAATTTCAGTTAAAATGTAAACGTTTTCCATGTTTCGTTTTTGAAGCTCCATTCATCTATATCCCGGTTTATCTTGTTTTGGAACGCAACATATAAGAGCTTGCAAAAACACCGTTTGGCCACTTCTCACAATAAGGTTTAAGGGAAACCTTTCTCCCGAATGTAACAGGCAACTTCTATAGTTAAGTAATGTTGCTCGGGAAGAAAAAAAAAACGCGGCGGCTATCCTGTTCGTCGAAACAAAATGATCACATACAGAATAAAATTACCTTCATTCTTTTACTGAGTCATATGAGACATGATATAACTCCAGACAGAAACTTTCTCAATAAACAGTGACATTCAAACTTTGTTGCGACTTGTGAGGACTTTAATACTAAAGCATGAATGATGCTTTAATTAATTAGTCTTTCTAATGTAGAGGTGGAAATATTTATATCGCCCACGAAGCTTCTTCGTGCTATTAATTTTCCAAAGCTTAGTTGCTTAAAGCGTATGAAGTGAAGTTTTCTTCGAAGTTAAACTTTTATACTTGAAGGCGAGTGGACAGTCACTCGTGCATAGCGAATTTATTAGTCATGGTGGAACCGCTGTTTTCCGCAGAATACGCTTAATGAGTTCATATTTCAAGGACTTCATACTTATAACGTCTGCTTCTATTTTTAATCTAAAACGAAAAATTAAATCAATGACATTATTTTTATCATCTTTCTTTCCTTCTGGCACTTTATCGACTTAATACCATAGACTCCTTTCCTTCTCAATAGTTTCATTGCCCACTTACTCGCACTTTATTATAAGACTAAATACAACTATCGTTGGCATTATTAACTATTTTCACTTCTACTTTCCTCAGCATTGACAGAAGCGTTATACTTTTTTTTTGTACGTGCACAGCAAAGTAATCCCATTGCACCTGATGGTCAGTAGGAGTGGAGTCCAATAGAATGTCGACTGACAAAAGATGATTACCCCTCGACAGTCGACATAATTATGCCGGCGTGTTGCAAACGGATATACAAAGGCTGTTCCTGGAACGCGACACACTTACGTGGGCTACTATGGCGTATTAAGACCTTGTGTACGGTGGTCGCTATCCAGGCAGATATAATATAAATATATCCTACCACCAGCTTATTCACAATCTATTTCAGTATACAAAACTTTTTCAAACCTTCAAACCAGAAACAAATCATTTCGTATTCCGAACGTAACGTCATTCAAGCGTCAAATTGTCAAACGCGACGTCAACTCAGCGGTCGCGCGTCAATACAGCGTTCGCAAATACAAATTGTTTACAAAACTAACATGTTACGTACGAGCGAATTTTTGTTTGATAATATATTGTTCAGGTGCGATATATATTCGTCTTTATGTTTTTATGAACAAGGATCAAATATAATGTTTATGCATTAAGTGTCTTAAGGTTCCGAAACCAAAATTCAGCTTAGGTATACTAATTACAGGGATTTTAATATACCTAAGATGAATTTACATAAATATTTACTTTTGCACGATTAATGTAGTGAATCCTAATTACATAAGTATAGAAAAAATCTTCTGTGGACTAATTGTAATAATGAGCTTAATCGTAAACGATGTTCCTTATGAATACATCTGTATATTTTCTAATTTCGCATAAAAACCAAACGCCTCAGCTTTACATTTTCGCATACATTACGTAATATCATTGACAAAGGCAAGAGACGAAAAAATAAAAACATTTTTCTTTCATATTTTCCTTAGAATCCCACGTAGTTACAACGACGTCGCTTATTACACCAAAGATGTAAACACCAGAAGGGTCATCACTCCGTCGCGAGACGTCACCGCCCTCTCAGAGACAAGCGCTAACCATAAAAGGTACAAAAGCAGCGATGCAAGGAAGAAGGGTTACGTGCCGCCGCACGGCATGAAAGCACCCAAATGGGGCGAAAATCGAAAATATTCACCGTTTCATTTCCCCGGACAGGTATATTAAAAAGAAATAAATATTCTGTATTATTCGTAGGCATGAAATATTATTATGATAATATTGTTAATACAAGTCTACGCTTGTATTCTCTTACGCATAGGTAGAGATGTAACTAGTACTACAAGCTTATTTATCCCATTATAAGATAAGAGACAAGCATATCAACACGTCGAAGTTTCAAACTAGACTTGCAAATTGTCCTTACCGGGACTGAATTGTCACTAATTTCTCAATGTAAGTACATTGTCGCTGGACAAATGAGTCGTAATCACGAAATGCTTAAGGCTGCCACAGTAATTCTTCACTAACCGTAATGCAAATTAGTGACGGGTCTATTACTGTTATTATTCTTTGTCTTCCGAAAGTCTCATTTACTCTAATGGAGAAGAATTGCTTAGAGGCGCTACAGTAAGCCCACGTTTAGTATTGCTTATCCGTGGAACTTTGTTTATTATTATATTTTTATACAAGCATATATAAAGCTTGCCTAGTGGTAGAAACAGTAGAATTCTCGATTAATCTCAACATATTAAGAGTTTAGTCTCGTCATTACCAGTTTTACTGACTGCTGCAGAGACCTGTTTTGCTTGTACAATTTATGTAGACGGAGACATTGTTTCTTAGAAGTGAGTGTATCTTTGCGGATCGTTGTATGTGATTTGTGGGTATTTCACAGAAACTACAAATTGGATAGACATTATAATAACAATGTAATATTGAGTTTGATTATTTTGATACAATATTTCATTGTTTGTTGTCTGGGTGTTAATCAAATTAACCTTACCGATTGATGTAAGTGAGTCTAATAATCTACCAATCCGCATCAGGTAATTGTGGCTGATTATGATTATCTTACCTTTATAATAGGAAGATAGGAAGTCTACACAACCGTCCGCCACTCATACGCTACTATATACGCCACTATACGGAAAAGCAATTAAAAATCTAATTACCAGCTAGTATATCAAAAGCTGCACTTTCAGAGGACAACTAGGGACCAAACTGTTCATTAACATTCATCCAAACCCATTGACTTGTAAAAAAAGAGCAAAAAAATTCCCGTTGAATTCGAAGCCGCACCGGTCCGCTCATCCTTTATGCTGGCAGTTGAAGTGACACTCGGTGGAAGATAAAAATTTACATTTCGAATTGGGAATGCGAACCGGGGAAATGTGTACCCACTTGCCGCTCCCGTTCAGTCCGTCTGTGAATGAATGTAATTTTCGCGAACGAATGATTTTTAATCTTGTTTGGTTAGGGACTTGGATGTTGGGTGAATTTTGTTTAATCGCGTTAAAATAATGTCTTTGTAAAAGTTTTAGGAGGGTCTATTGTTTGATAAATAAATTTTGAAGATCCAAAATAACTTCATTAAAATTGATTTAAAATAAAACTTTCTAACATAATCTTATTTATCTATCTCAAAATGATTAATTTACTTCAAGCAGTGATGTGTTTCGTACTGATATATTATAACAATAATCGATTCCGATAGTTCGTATAGTCATGCATAGAAATAAAAAATATTAAAAAAATAATTGTTAAACTGTAAAAAATTTCTAAAATATTTTATCAAAAACAACCTCCTTATATATTTCATAATACTTACTAACAAACCGACATTACAACCATCTGTTGCCAACAACCTTAAACCTTCAAAATATTCCCTAATTAATTATCCAAATTGCGTTTAAAAAGTAACTTTATGTTCCACAAAATTAGATAAAATTTCTTGTGCAAAGTTTAAAAAGCCTCTCTAGGGACTCGTGTTATTTTAATAATGACGTAATCAATTCGTATAATGGAAATTTAAAAGTAAACACGACGTAATCTCGAACGTGGCCGGCAACAGGAGGCCGAAAAAGGTCTGTTCACATATCAGGGATCAGTAAAGGATACGATACGTTGTGCAAATAATTATTTATAGTGTGAGTTTTGGTACAGTAGTTGTAACATTATAATCTAGTTCCACGAACATCGACCCTATTGGGTGAACACAATTATTTTACATAAACAAAGTGACAAAGGTAATACATGCATAGATACAAAATAGATGCACATACAAAATTATGCAGATGCGAATTTAGATGCAGTTATATGTACGGGGCTTTAAGAATCAATGGGTTGTTTGGAATGATTACCTTGAAAAAGTCTTTAATTATCTCGAAAACAGGATTATTGATATTGTTTTTATTATATTTTGTAAGTGTACTTAATTGTAGCAACTTTTACTACATCGCGGCATCCATTTACCACCCGTTCCTATTTACTATTTTATTTATCGTCAATCCATTTCATTCAATATTCACTGACACTGATTCTATAAAAGTTCCATCAAATTTGAAAATAGAATTCCATTTCACACACCCGCGTAACGTCTACGAGACGATATTTGTCACAGCCCCAGCCATTGCGTAAAGTACCAAATGTTCTATCTAGAAACTGATGGAAAGAGAAATTAAACGGCCATCCCGGGATACGTGAGTAATAAGTTTCTGAATCACAAGGCCGCCGGCGTGCGATGGTTGTGTAATAGGGTCGTCTGGCTGTCCGATTCAATGACAGGGTTGCCACCCTAATGTTTTTTTCTTGGTTATTGATTTGGGGACACTTCGGGGAAACTTGATGCGACAGAGTAGAGTAAAATATATTGATGGTAAAGGAAGGTATGTATTAATGTAGATTATGATGATTTTGACGACTTTCAAAAGAATTATTGAATGCTTACTAGTGAAGTAAATATAGTATTGCGTCAAAGAAAATTTATAACATTCAAGAAATAACAAGAAATACTATTTATTCTTGAGTTATAAAAAACATAACTAACCTCTTAATTAATACATTCAAGTACTATTAATTATAATTATTATCATCAAATTTTCCAAAATTTTAAACTGTTCCACACGTCCCTCACAGCTGATAGCCTGTAAAATCTCAAATGCGTCCAGTAGATTAACCAAACCCAATCAGTTCACAGTTTGTAGCCCTGGCTTAGGATCTAATTACAACAGGAGCGGCCGTCGGCTATCTGGTAGACCACGGGCCCGGCGAGACCGCTGGTACTGTCGCTTCAAAATTAGATTGTAAATAAACACTGGACTTCTATACAACTTTAAACAGTGCGATAACTTGGCATGATTGTGTTGAATTTCTAACTTTCCTGCACTTTATTTTCGACGTGTCATACCAACATAAATTCGGTTAAACTGTCCTTTCTAATATGGACGAAAATATGGTAAAATGACGCTATAAAAATTAGAAGATTGTTTGAATCTATTACTTTCATATCCCGAATAACCTTGATCATGTTCCTTTATAAATATGACCCCTATTACAATGTCAAAGAATCTGCTTTAAACAAGAAAGTATGATAAAGTCGTGCCTATTAAAATCAATTCCAAGTTCCAACTTTAGGCAATACGTAATCCATCCCACGCTAGTCTAAATTACCGCTGGATTACCAGCATCATTGGTCCAATTGTACCCATTACTCACGCGTGTACAATATCGATCTCAGTGAATGTGTTTCGTCCCTCTCTTTGTGTGTAAATAGAAAGAGGATAGTGAATGACAGTTCCAGAAGAAATTCGGATACCGAATGGGTGCTGATCAATATGATAATGAAATTACGACTTACGACTTACGCAGTTACCACTCATGATCAAATTATTATTTTTTGCATCTCTATTTTATATAAAGGGATTATTAGAAGTACATTCCATTGATTACAGTGGATCGAGGATAAAAGTTTTGGGATGATTGATTGAGTTAGTGTAATTTCTGAATGGGTTGATGTAATAAACGACGATGTCGTTAGATTATTATTAGGAGTGCTATATCCTTTAGACATGCTGTTCTCAGAGATAAATGCTCTCCACCAAGTTCCTTTTTAACGTCTGCTAAATACTGATAGTGGCCAGAAGTTTTCCTTTTTCGGTCCTTCACATATAGATGTCAATATTATATTGTATAATGTTTACCTTGACTCTTGAGTGCCATCATGATTAATCGCTCTTACTACGAATGAAATAAGGGTTTATTTAAAACATATCTCTTCTGATTGAATCATGTTCACCTCGTTCCCCCACTTTTTCTACACTAATATCATTGATTACAGTATAATCCGCATTCATTCCCATCGACACTAGAATCTTATCCCCCTATACAATATACCAAAAATATCTTCCACTATACTCCTGCTATTCCAATACAATGATTCAATGCGAAAACAATTCCACCACATTCACACACATGCATGATTTATCATGCTGTCAGATTGTTCGTTCGGACGTCTATGCTTTATTTATTAGCCTCTCAGTATTCACTTACAATATGGTTTTATACATAATTCATGTGAACAGATTTGAATGAGCTTCAGAATAGTACATTTTCAGTACAGTTGGCGAACACTGTAGATGTTTATTTAATAAATATGGTTCTTTCGCATACCCTGAAGGCTGACTCGTATGTATAAATAATGTGGCTTAATGCTGAAGAAGATCTCATGCATATAAACATTGAATAGATATATTTATAGTATGTTGGGATGATATGGTAATCCTACAAACTTTAGAACATGTGCTTTGTTACCCTCTGAATAATTATTGAAATGATTGTATATTCCTGTCAATCATTAGAAACCTCCCTTTAAAGCATGGGCAAACGCCACACACTTACCCACTTGTTCATAGACGGTTTTTTATCTAAGAACGGAGAAATGCTATGATAACAAGTCTGTTATAGGACATAGGGCCGTTGTGATTGGCTAATATTGAGATACAACTGTATAAGCCAGTCATAACGGCCCTATGTCTACGCACTGCGAAGGCTGCCATGCCGTCAGCACTGAGAAACAGACTTGTTATCACAGTTTTGCTCCGTCCTTAGATAAAAAACGTCTATGAATATGGGCGTTAGTATCTAGCCACGTACACAAATTTCAAAATACCATTCTTAAATCACAATATTAGGAACGCCTATAGTGATTACGTACTCGATAAATCCAATATAAAATCAGAAACCTTTTAAAGTAAATATAAGCAAACTGTCATCTTCAGAGATGCTTCTTTCCTAAGCCAATATTTGAGATACCGATACCGAGATTCAATCTTTACTTAATATAATCTTATTATGACGGCGGCAGCTGTGACTTCACTTTGCTCGATAACTTTATTGGAAAGGAATGATGGTTTGAACAAGCTTTATTTCTTTACACCGCCCACGTTAAAATCCTGGAATTTATTCTTATATATTTTAGAAAATCTGATCTTATCCATTCGCCCAGGAATCATTACAAACAATATTTCAGACCAAAGCTGAATGGGTTTTGGCTCGAGCGGACGACATACTCAACTGGGGCCGGAAGAATTCGCTTTGGCCGCTGACCTTCGGCCTGGCCTGCTGCGCTTTGGAGATGATGCATTATGCTGGACCTAGGTAATAATTTTATATCAGGCCTAGATTGTCAAACTCAAATCAGCGTTTGTGTATGTGGCTAAGGTCACGAATACCTTAGAGAAACCACTAAACGTAATTGTTTTACAAAACTTTGATTGAACTTAATTTTCTGTTGTGGTGATACACCGGCCGAATGGGCCCATTTATATTGTACATAAATGTGTCTACGTAGATCTAACACTTTAACATTATTTGTTCAACTAATTCATTTTCTCTCAACAGTGTAATATAACACCAAGCCGTAGTATCTTTGCCCGGTTCGTTCGGACCTTAAACTCAGTTTCGGATACAAATAATAAATAAATTCAGTATTGGATATCCGAAACTATATTACATATTTTGTCGATAGCGTCGCTGCTCTGATAACTCTGCTCGATATAAAAGGATTTCACACACAGCTCGAATTGACACAAGAACGGGATAACTTTATATAAATATATCCTTTATATTGCATCTTCTAAAATTGTTATAGCGTTATTTGGCTAAGTATATTGTTCATCAAAAGTCGATTTATCTTTAGATTTTTGTAGCTGTTTCGTTCTTAATGGCCTATGTGTCTGACAAAGAATATTTCATTTCCGTAGACACGTATTTTTAATGCATCACAATTGACATACTATCTTCTCAGTCTTTTCGATATTATACAAAGAACTGCACGAGCTATGCAAATGTAAACTCTAAATGAAAGTGGCATTTCGTCCGTAAAGAATCTATCCAATTTTAGTATTTCGATGATCGGAAATCAATTGCTGCATCGATATTAAACCTAAACTCACGTAGTCTGCAGCATGCGCAGTCGCTTTGGCTTTAGAATGCAATTTCCCCTCTTCATCCCAATTTAATTGCCTATCGTTTGAACCCTTACTGATCTAGTTTAACGTGCGAAATCCACATTAATGAGACACTCTTTATCATCAGATAGGTTTATCAAAAATGCTTCTGTGATATACCCTTAGCCATGGCTAAGGAACATCGATTAAGGAATATCATGCATGCATGTTATTCCTTAACCGATGTGTGAAACTGTGTTAGCCACATACCGTCAATTAGGCCATCAGATCAACAACTATTGCAGGCATTAATAAACTAAAAATTATATAGTGTATATAAATTACAAGCTTTTGCTTGCGGCTTTGCCCACGAGAAGGAGTTTTCCGGGATATTTTTTTACGAGTTAATATGTATTGTTATGTTATGATCAAATTACACAAAATCATTTTAAATGCCTATGTGTTATTCTGATATATAACCAATATTACTGTAAAGTTTCATCCAAATCCGTTCAGTAGTTTTTTCATGAAAGAGGAACAAACATATATCCATACATCCGCACAAACTTTCGCATTTATAATATTAGTAGGATAATGCAACACAGACTGAACGTATAAAAATATCGTGAACTAAAACTCATAGGATTTAAAGACAGTTGTTGAAAATCTCAGATGAGGTGAATCCGAGTGCGCGTAATCGCCGCGAGTTCATTAGCCGGTTGCCGCGCAGTGCGGGGCATCGTGTTACCTACGCGATGGTAGGGCTGCCACTTGTACAATGCATCGATTTGCATAAACTTTGTGGTATCGAATTAGTAATATTATGATACAGTTTTAGGATAGGGATTGTAGGGTTTGAATACATTTATATAAAAAAAATGGGACAATTACTGATGTGGTATATATCTTACCAATGTAAAGTATACGTTAAAAACAGCGCAGTAGATCAATATTAGATTAAGATTTCTTGATTAACCAATCAGCCAGCAACAGAATTCCACCTCTACATCTTTAAGTGACACCAATATTTATTACAGAACGTGCGATAATATCAAATATTTACGTATGCATTTTAAAATAGTGACAACCCTAATTATATTGCACATTGCGTCACACGCGTGTTGCCCCAGTTTTGTGGCGCGTCTGGTGTGAATCTTATCAGCGCGTTATTTTGGTCTAGATGCTAGAATTTTTACTAATAATAACCTATATTACCGCATCTAACATCCTTTCCTCTTATGTTGAGTAATTTCCTGTGCGTTTAGCGGTTGGTGGGTGTCCGATAATTGTATTCAGTTGGATAGCAACCACGGCATAAATAATGAAAATTTACCATAGTGGTTCAATCTGACTAGCGAAGCATCAAAGTCAGTTAATGTACATATGTATTAGACAGGCCGGCATATTTCTATCTACCGTGGACAACAGCAATATCTATCGTTGGTATGACTGAATAAAAAAATAATACTCAAACGACATGCTCTAGCCTAACTTCTGAGGCAAAAGCAAGTCAGCAATCCCTAACATTGAAATGTCAAAATCATCACCGAGCCTGACTAAAGCCCAAAAGCAAACATTTCAATTCAAGACAAATTGACCCGACACCATATATTAACTATCATCTCACCCTCTGGGCTACAGGGTTATCAAATATCTATAACCGGTACCGCCAAATGACGTCAAAAGCTCTAAAAATCTCGCAAGTAATAGCCAACAAAGCTTTGCTCAAACACTTTGAAAGATTACTTGCGCGGGAGACCCCGAAAGGTTACAAGTTGACATTCTCCTTTCAAATGTCTGCGACGAGGTCAACTGTCAATGGCTTCCGTCAGGCTCAGCGGTTAGTTATGATCGAATTGGGCAGAAGGTGGATTTTTGAACGGATCTAGCATCGGAATTATACCTTTCTATTCTTAGAAATTTCAACGATAGGAAATAATACTGATTTCTAAACGACATTTTTGTAACGCATAAACAAAGAATTTTACATCGTAATGTAATAAGTTATGAAATGTCGTGTTATTCAGAAATGTAGTTGTCCGACCTATAAATCAAACCAAAGACCACAAAGTAATTCCTATTTTTTTATCTATATCAATTCGAGCATGTAATAGGGAATTACCATTCATAATGAGATAAGTCGCTGCTATTTGTAATGACTAACCCTGGATCATTAGTCACAAATTAATCTAATTTGTAATGACAACACCACGTATTGCTGAATGTTTTAAAGCAGAAGGTAAATGAGCGAGTGGGTTACCGGATGATAAGTCATCGCCCTGACATATCAACACCCGCGATGCTAGACAATTTGCTAGTCAATAGACCTATGATAGTAAAAGAATAAGAATCGCAATAAAAGCAGTTTGAGCTATTTTTAAACCTAAAACTACTAAGTAATTACCATTTGCATATGTCATTTTACATAAAAAACACAATCTTAGATACTAGTGATTAATCATTCGCGTAATATTTCAGTCCACCTACATTCAAACGAAGACTGTACATGTTTGAACTAGTTCTTTCAAATATGATTTATTTTTCGCGTGACCTAAAAACTCCATTAGCCTTTTGTCTGTTTCCAACATTTACATTTCATGAGAACTGCATATACCATTTCGTATACAAATGAGTTTGCCATATTTAGAAGTGGTTTAAATTTTCGGATACATTAAGGTTTATTATGGTTCCACTGATGATGACCAGCATGCGAATAAAATAACAATTGTTTACATAAATTAAGTAAATCAGTATAAATGGAAGCCTCGTCTAAGTTATATTAATTATAACTAACCACCCAGTGGGGAGTCTGCCTACGTAAATAGTATTAAAATAACATGAAGCAACTATAAAAAAACTATAAAAAAACAAAACAAAGACAGTGGAATTAAGACGTTATGCTCTTAATCTTCCAGATACGACATGGACCGCTTCGGCATGGTGTTCCGCGGCACGCCACGGCAGACCGACGTCATCATAGTCGCCGGCACGGTCACAAACAAGATGGCGCCGGTGTTCCGCAAGACGTACGACCTGATGCCGGATCCCAAGTGGGTGGTGTCGATGGGCAGCTGCGCCAACGGTGGTGGATACTACCATTACACCTACTCCACAGTCAGGGGATGCGATAGGATTGTTCCGGTGAGTTATTGACCCGATTCTGCTACTTTTTTAATGAGTACTAACTGTTGAAGTCAATGAATAGATCTTAATCACTATCTCAGAGTGGTCCCGTGAACCAACCATGTCCGTAAAGATGTCAAAGGCACTTATTTTGTATGGTCATTTTCACACTCGATCTGATAGTCAATAGCATAATTTATTGAAGTCCACCGTAACTAATACGCCACTAACTATAAAGAAAAAATTGCAAGAAATTTACTAACTAAATTGTTAAACGAGCATCTTGGTTCCTAAATAAACGTCCTCTACGCTTCAGAAAGTATACCAAAATAGTAACCAATTGCTAAACGATACTTGCAATTCTCAGGCTTACCTTAGAAAGGTTGTAGATGTAAAAATACTGCCAATAGTCAGTAGACTCTTTATGACAATAGATCTAACATCTTGCCCAGGTGGATATATACGTGCCAGGGTGTCCGCCGACGGCAGAAGCTCTACTTTACGGCATGCTGCAGTTGCAGAAGAAGGTGAAACGCATGAAATCACTGCAAATGTGGTACCGGCACTAGCATGTTACATTACTACGTCATCTTGATTACTTTTAGTACAATAAATTACGTCACTTGTGTGTTTTAAATAAGGTTTCAATTCATTTGCAGCAATTATGACTCCTTGCTAGCATAATTCGTCTACTTCCTTTCTTTGTATAGCAATACAATTAAAACCCTAGCACCCTTTCTCTAAACGGAACATATGTGTATACTACAGTGGCGATGGGTGAAATTCTTTAAAAGATAGCCCGCGGCAAAAAAAATGCCTTAGTCAACATATCACAGCCAATTTTGCAGGAAAGACACACGTAAATAGACTTGGGAAGCTGGTTGGAATCGGGTTGTGTAAACGCTTCCCCACTTTTATGCTATCATCACGTGGCTTTGCAGACACGTGCAGACCTCCACGAGCTACCTTTCAATTTTCGTGGATAACATCCTCTATAACCGATTTGTATAGGAGTGTACACATCGGCACCTCGTTACGCGCGAGCACGAGCACACGCGCTCCCAACAATAAGCCAGCTGCGACACATTATGTAAATATCAACCACTCTGAACAGCGTTCAACTTTTCAAACTATTAAAAACTTACCCGCCACGAGAATGTAATAAGCCGTGTTGGATCTAAACGTTGTGTAGGGCTGGCACGTGGAGTAGTAATGATACTATATTATGTACTATGCCCCCTATTTCCCAACTAAATATAAAAATCTACACATTGAGCTATAAGAACTAATTCTCATATTATACATTGGTTTTAGCAAATAAATAACAATAACAATAATTGGTTAACTTCGGGTTTATAGTCTGGCTGGCTTGATGTTTCTCTTCCTATAGACTGATATGTAATATTGAAATTTGACTATCTTACATAACAATATAATTTCACAAAATTAAACTGGTTTTCCAAATAACAGACTTCATAACCAACGACATTTTGAAAGTGAAAACTTGAATACATCGTTACAACAAGTCGCATTTCGAGATCACCCTGTCCAGATACATCCAGTAAAGGAGAGCATAATTCCCACAATAGTAGAGTAGGCAGCGAATTAAGCCATTATATTTAAACCCATTAGCCCGGTTGTGAGCGTTGTGAGTTATGTTCGGCTCGTGCCATAAATAACATAATAAATGCATAATCCCAATATTGTAAAATATATAAGCCGACTATGCGTCCGCACGTCTCCTGGCCCTCTCATCGAAAATCAGCGCTGCAGTACCACTTACCTGGTACAACAGCATTCAGCTGAATGAGAGGTGCCATTGCTGGTATTTGTTTATTTATTTATTATTATTATTTTCTATTGTAAGTATTAGTAGTAGTTCGTATTGTTGTTGTTGTTTCTTTTTATGTGTTTTAATGCCAGCAATAAATACATCTTTCTTTCTTTCTTTCTTTCTTTCCATTACACGTAACACAAGTCTACTGCTCGAGCGAAAATAAAACAAATACAATCCATACTTGAAATAAAATAATCCCTCGAGAACACATCTACAAAAACAATTTACCAAACAACTGGCAACCCTAACCGCTCTCACAATGTTTAGAGGATCCAGAGGGAATTGTTGTGCACGGCGGGAGTGGGTTTTGTGCTCGGCTTAAATGTGCACAGCTGCCTCGGGACTTACTTCAGGATTGCCAGTTTCTACAATGTACGAACATAGTTTTATACAAGATAAGTGAAATTGCTCGGGGAACACCTGTGCTGCTAATACTCATTAACCGGACCGGTTGAATGAAATACCTACATTTGGTAGTAGAGATAGATTTTTTTTATCGTTATTTATTTATCATCATTTTGACAATATCCTTACGGGTACCTCAAACCTAATACAATATTGTCGCTATTGACTTAACTATTAACTAATACACTACTTAAAACTACAATATTCAAACATATAATATCAAATAAATACAATATTGTATATGCTCAACATTTCTAAACTGTAAAATATGTAACAATCTTATATATTTATCCTGCATAACAAATCAGACTTAAAACAACTCTCTCGATTTCACTCAAAATACCTGAGAATATGTCTCTGTCATGAGTCACGTTAATTATTTTAATTATCCGCGTCACAGCTGTTTTCTCCAGTCGATTGGTTCTGGCTGCTGGTACCACTAAGGATCTTGGTCGTAATTAGCAACCATGTCGCTATGTACGACCGCTTTTACCGGTGATCATTCACTTTTCACGTTTTCAGAATATTTTTTAATAAAACTCTAGCCCCTTCCGACGTAAGAGATAGATTCATAACACAGTAGATGTTGCTTTCAGCTGCGTCGTTAGACGCACACACTGATGCCTTTTATTACGTGTGCAAATATTTTCTGGGATAAAAATTATCACAATTAATATTTTCCCGGGATAAAAAGTAACCTAAAGTACTGAGGAGTTTATGTAACATCCTATAAGTGAAAGAATTTTACGAAAGAAAAAGAAACTCAACAAATCCTGCCCTTCCTTCCCAATCACCATATATTCTCCGTAGAGACCGACAAGGAACTTTCAATGTCATACTATTGACAGGCACCAAAAACCTTTCGTCGAACTTTTTATTTCATAGCATTTCATAACATTAGGAGAAAAAACATTGAGTCTATCAAACACGCTGGACATTACATTAGTTCAAAACCATAAAAAAAATATTAACATTCCACAACAAATGTAACAAACGATTCCACTGAACTCTTTTAAAGGATGTTATGTGGGATCAAAGAACATTATAAACTAATAGCCGACATAAACTGAAGTAATACAAGCTATGTATTTACAAAACGTTCCGTTACTTTACATACGTCAATAAATTCAAGTGCCCACATAAAACAGGATCGGAAACTTTGGAAAGTAACAAAAAAGGTAAGATTAATGTGGCCAATAAAGTAGGAACGGCGGGCGATCGCATTCGACGCGATCTACAGGGACGCATTTAGAAATAAGTGCGGTGGACATGGGCCCTTGAGCTGGCAGCTCTTAAGAACTCGGGCCTACTAAAAATGTTTTATTATAACTATAAATGCGAGAGAAATTATATTTTGGATTAAGAGCCACATACTTCGTACTATAGTCTTCAAAAATATTCATATATGTTATTAATATTTCAATTTATTCTATTAACGAGTATTTAATAAGGATATTTATAAAAAAAGAGGCTATATTTTGATTAATACAGATATTCTATAATAATCACAATTATGATAGTCTTAGTATAAGGAACCTTATACTAAGAAAGCGGCGAGTTGGGTGTGGAACGGACTGCCAAGACGAATCCGCAGGTTCAAATCCCAAGGGCACACACCTCTGACTTTTCTAAAATAATGTGTGTATTCTTTGTGAATTTATCGTTCGCTTTGACGGTGAAGGAAAACATCGTGAGGAAACCTGCACATCTGAGAAGTTCTCTATGGGAATTTCGAAGGTGTGTGAAGTCTACCAATCCGCACTAGGCCAGCGTGGTGGACTAAGGCCTAATCCCTCTCAGTAGTAGAGGATGCCCGTGCTCAGCAGTGGGCAAGTATATAATACAGGGCTGATATTATTATTATAAGGAACCTGTTAAAAATTTTCTGTCGATTCTTTTCTTTTAAAAAAATCATTGATTCGAAGACTCTGAACGGAATAGAACCTCATGAAGAAAATCGACGAAGAGAGCTCACTGAAAATAAAATTAAATAAAACTGAAACACAATAAACAATGTTTGAAAACAAGTTAAATAAGAATACTACCCCCAAGCGGAAATCGAATCCGTCATTGGGCACAAGTAACGCGGACAATGGAGAAAGATCGTTACTTTTTATTCAAGCTGGTCGGGATCGAGTGGAGGGCGGGTATGTAATAAAATTCCAGTTAGGTACGTGATTTAAGATGATTTATTTTATTTACTTACGCCG
The DNA here is from genome assembly GCF_014839805.1 of Manduca sexta. Classification (NCBI taxonomy): domain Eukaryota; kingdom Metazoa; phylum Arthropoda; class Insecta; order Lepidoptera; family Sphingidae; genus Manduca; species Manduca sexta. The sequence continues at coordinate 1,855,249 of NC_051127.1, read as the reverse complement.
AGACGGTTATATGAAGAACATATAATTTACGAAACCGAATAACGAGAAAGTCACTTGTATTACAGCACATAGACTAACCTTGATTGATTGATTTCTTCCTAACCGAATTCGGCCACGGCGGCCAATCAACGGAGGTCAGCCAGGTGCGCAAGAGATATTATAGTGACAACTATGTGCGCAATATACAGATACACTCTTCTTTTCCTTCACTGTCATAGTCCAGTGAGACGATAAACCGACATGACCGGAGAGATCAGACGCACGACCAACGGATGTGCTTTCCGAGGCACGGGAGTATCTATCACATCGCCAACTTCCTAACTCCGAGCTGCGACTGAGTAATTGTTTAAGAAGACTTAGTTATTTCTTAGACTAATCAAGAAACAGTGTAGCGTTCAAAACTGAATCACAAAACACTGCATGTAATAACACTGCCTTAGCCGCTGTAATGTGGAGAAGGCATAAAACTAACTCTAAACATAAAAACTTATGCGAGAGCAACTGTTTAATACACTTTGAGAACTAACAGAATTCATTTTGATAAAATTTTATATGAAGTATGAAAGAAAGAATGAAAGGCTTTATTTACATTTCACACGGGTGAAGCCGCGAACAAGAGGCGGTACACAGTCGCCAAGCAGCCCATTTCCGTGCGTGGCTCGTACATTACGCGCACTGAGCCCAAATGGACAAGCCCAAGGTCTTGGAAACAATAATCTTATTTGGGCTGCGAAGAGAGCTGTAATGGCTTTCAGGGTCGCCATCTTGAGATTGTTTACTGAGCTTTTATGTGCTCACTGTGTAAATGGGGTTTGTGTTTCTATTTTATGTTGTCTAATGTTTTTGGCTGGAGAATGTTCGCGACAAATTTGTGATTGTAAGTCAGTCGGTGTACTCGCTAATCATTGTTACAAAGACCAATATTTTTTCACACGTAAATCTATTAAAATTTCCGATCTCACTTACCTAAATCATTATATTAAAACTCCGCTTGCTATGCAAAGCAACCCGCAATCACGCACAAGAATTCTCACTGAAATCCATTGTAAAACTTGGGCTAATATGCAAATGTAAATACGTTAAAATCATCGCCAAAAATCAAACGAAATTAACTCTTTCTATTTGAGATAACATTTTTTTTATTACTAAAGTAATATTGATGGTAAAACCTGATTCCAAATCATCAATACAGCAAACTTCTTTCATAACAATACGTACTTCATAAAACATCACGTAAACAATCACAATGCATCGCGAACGCAACGCGACTTGCGCTAGAGAACCATTGTTCCGCGGCATCCGATGACGCGCCAATCGATTATACAATTAGATAATTAAAGAACGTTCACCTGTCGCGCTGTTACTATGCTACACTTATTGACTATTGTCTATCATAGACAACAATGGATGCAGTGTGTTTTTTAACCTACTTCCTGTTATAAGTGTGAAGATAGATGTCGCATGGCCGATGAATGGATTCAGATGAAATTTTGGCAAGGAAATACAAAGTCTTGGATCAATATATTGGGTATTTCGTAGATTTGAATATGAGTCTTTCATTTTTTTTTTGGAGGAATTTGTCGTGAGCAGAACTTGGTATATTTATACAAAGATGTACCTGATCTTGGAGGACGGAAGGCGAACAGAGAAGGTTAGATTATAAAAGGTGGAAGTATGAAAATACGACTTATCTGATGTAATATTATCATAACATATTATGGAACTTTTAATGGCATGAGTCTGTGGATCCATAATGTGTATTCTATTGCATTAAATTCCCATGAGGAGTTATTTCAATTTGAAGCAGCACACGTGCATTTCTCAGATTTGTAATATGTATTTTCAAGACATAACAAAACAAATAAATCTCGTGTTATGCATAAAGTATTTGTGATGGCGATTGATGAAGTGTGATGTATATTGCATACAGTAAATTCACAGATCATATTGATTTATATCAACCCTGATTATTGAAAACAAGGTTTAACAAAAATTACCGTAGGCAGCGGCTTAGCTGTGCCACTCGCATTGCCGACGGTGACCATTTACCATCAGATGAGCCGTTAGCTCACCTGCCTGCGGAGTTAAAAAAAAATACAGCTACTTCGCCCACATTACAATCCTTGCCCGATATAAAAGTAACCTGTAGAACTCAGCGAATAGCTTCCTATTAGAAGTATTTTCAAAATCATATCAATAGTTTCAGAGATTAGTACCTACACGTAAACTTATAAACTCTACCTCTGTATGAGCATAGACTATGAACTATAGAAACAATGTAGATGAATCATAGAACTCTGCTGTTATCTGGGTCATTACCACCGGCCGGACGGAGCCGGCGCATCCGACACTCCGATCTGTCCGGATACCGGACACATTCCGTCCGCATGGCCAGCGTAAACTGATAAGTCACATAAATTGCACTCTAGAGATGCATTTAGACAATGGTGATTAAATGACAGTATAAATTAGATCTTAAGGTTCGGACAACGGACCTAATAACAGTCGCAGAAGTTCGCTGGATGCGGGTCGCTCCCAATAGATCGAACTTTGGAGGACGCCCATGTTCAGCAGTGGATATCTTGCGGTTGATGATGATGAAAGGTTTGGACTTTGGTGAAGTTATTTTATTTTAGAAATGGTAGTATATTGTGCACGAGAGTCCGCCACGATATGTACCATCGCATTGTCTATTGCTTACTTCAAGTTTCTTATTTTTATTCAGTGGAATTACTGGGTTTTATATTACTTAACATGTTATGTGTGAAGATAATCAGTGCAGTTCAATACGGTATAAACTTTTATCCAATGTAGGGAACTTATTTACTGATAATCGTAGTAGCTGTTTTATATTTTCAAATAAACGAGTATCTTGTCACTTTTTCGCATCAAAGCAAGTTAAGCAGAGTTTATTTTCTATTCCAAAAATCAGACAGCCTCGGTGGCGTCGTTATATTACGGTACGACTGCAGTATCGAGATCTATGGTGGTATTTGTGCCCGATATGGCAATAGGCTCGCCTCCTATTATATCACGGGACGAAATACATACAGCGGAAGTAGGTGCACCAGTTACGCCTTTGTCTACCCCTTCAAGGGCGTGAATATGTGTGTGTGTGCAAAAATCAGAAATTACCCGCCACGTAAAACATGACAGAGACAGTACATTAAAATTAAACTATTTTTCGGATTTTATCGCGGTTTGTTGTTGTATAATTGTAAAATGTAGGTAGATATTGTAACTCTGATTTTGCGGATGAACAACACGTCAGTCCCCGTGACCACGAAAGCTGCAAAGTCATCGAAACTTCGGGAGAAAACTAAAATATTAAAACCGCGATAAAATCCGAAAAGTAGTTTAATTTTAATGTCTAACATAAAGAGACAGTACTATTAAACCGTGCGGGATAGTTACTTCTTTTCCTTGATAGCCGGCCCTGGAGCGTCCCTACGGGGCTGCTTCCGGAAACCCCGGACAGCCCGGACACGTTCCGCCCGAGTTAATGGATCGCGTTACATAACTTACGGACTAGACGTCTAGACGTCCAGTTTGTTCCGCTCTATGAGGATTATTGAATCAATTTATCAAGGACATGTATCAAAGAAGATTCTAGTTTATGTAATTAGACGTAATGTTCGTTAGTGATAGGTCTCATGTGAGACTCTGCCTGGGTAGGTACCACCGCAATGTCTAATTCTGTCGCCAAGCGGCAGTGTGTAGTCACTTTTGTGATCCGGTTTGTTGGACATTGTAGGCAGTGTAGCTACCGGACATAAGACTTAACGTGTAATGTCTCAGGATGGCGAGCGCAGTTGAATACCAAACAATACTAGATAACTCAAGGTGTTGGACTAGTGTTGCTTTAGCTAATAAAAGAGCGTTGAAATACAAATAATTCGTTTTTCATGCAATTCAATTTAGAAACATCTGTTGACCTTCTTTTGCCCATACAATTGATTATGTATCTAATTCAACTATGAAATATAATATATCTATATAACAAAATTTATAGCGCTCAAACGACTTTATTCATTAAAAATCATGAAACACTACGAAAACTTATCCAATTAAGTATGACACACACACACACATACAAATATCCGGTCACTCTCAGACATCACTCGATCGATCTAACGGGAGGGTTTCCCCGGGGCGCTTCCCTCGCGAAGCCCTGACGGAGGGGCCCACGGGAAGGGCACCGTCCCTCTAGTATGACTCACTGTCTCGCTATCTACTGGAATAAATCTGTCGTGAATGTTTTGTATGTTTAGGACTGCCTCGGTGGCGTAGTTGTACTGCATGCGCGGTACGGCAGCGCTCTGAGGTCCTGGGTTCGAATCCCAGGTCGGGCAAAGTGATATTTGGGTTTTTCTGCTCAGTATCAGCCCGGAGTCTGGAATTTGTGCCAGATATGGCGATAGGCTCGCCCCCCTATCACACCATGGGACGGAACACACTTGGCGAAAAGTGGGTGCCATGGTTTACTCTACCTTCGGGGATAAAATGCGTGATGTTGTGTGTGTGTGTGTGTGTGTGTGTGAATGTTTAGTACTATGAAAATGTTTTCACTAGACCTTGTGTGGCAA
>NC_051127.1:1820543-1850163 GCF_014839805.1 Manduca sexta | reverse complement strand
GTGTCAAATACCGGAACCTGGCCCCCCTCCGTCACCCTAACGAAAACACAAACACGTACATATAATAATTAGTTATGTAATTAATAATTGTCAGCAAATTATACTAAGAAATTTTGTAAAATCATAAGGAAAATAAAAATGGTTACCCCGTAACTTAACGTAATTGCTATTAGCTTGGTTAATGTCAAACATTCCGCGTCCGTTATTTGAAATTTCATCAAACATTTGAATGCTTTTAACATCATAATTTCGACATTCTCAAAGGAATTAAAACTAACCACCAAACTAAACTTTGACCGTAGAGAAGCGGTTTTAAAAACATAATTCCGTTGCGATTGTATGTATGTGATTTTAAACTCTTATAATTAATGAGTTTAAATTTATTTCGTTAAAACACGCGACCTCGTTTCGCGTTTCGTTTACGTTTAGGAAAAATAAAAACGGGTTAAATTTTACGTTAGCAAAATTGTTCGTGTTAAGTTTTAATGAGGTTTAAAGTAACTAACTGTTTAATTAACCTATTTTCAATTAATTTAAGTACTATGGTGTATATATTTTTATCGTTTCCACATGTTCACAGAACTCAAAATTCTTTAAGCTTTTATTTATTTCATTGTTTTTCTTTTGCAGGTATGTCATGCAACGCTCAGTAGTGTGAACTAGAAGTGAAACAAAGTCGGTATGATAAAGTTCATCCTTTTCCTGCCTTACAACATCTATACATATTATAAAACTAAGTCTCCTTTTTTCTCTGTCTGTATGTAATCGATTTTCTGAAAATCTACTGACCGGATTTTTATGAAATTTCATATGGAGATAGTTTAGGAACCTGGGAAGGTTATAGGTTATTTTCTCACCCGGGAAAATATTTATTTGGACTATTATCCCGGAAAACTCCTTCATGCGGGCGAGGCCGCGAGCAAAAAAATATTTAATACTACAAAAAAAAAATACATCATCTCGAATATCAACAACAGACATAAATTCTATTTTCACAAAATCATTAGGTAATCAAAGTTTTAATGTCTGGATTCTAGGAGGTTGTAGCAATATTTTAAGGACTCTTGAATCGACAACATAAATTCTAACAAGAGTCGATACAGCCAAAATTATATCATCTGACAATATAATTTTGGCTGTATCGCTCGATTATAATTGAATTTGACATTGAAACTAGGGATTATTAAAGTAATTGAGGACATTGGCAAAGATTGTGGTACAATGAAATATCTAATAGCTAACAGCTTCTGTATTTACATGACAGTGTATTTGCTCTGTAGTAGGATGTTGTCAAATTATTTGTCTCTGATTTGAATTTTGCTAATATAACGAAAGGCTCAGCCTCTTAAGGTCATGAATGGGACGGGAACTATTTTCTTCAGACCATAGATTAGATACACCTCAGATTGTACTATTTTCACTTATGACGTCATTTGACGAGTGTACGGATATTTGTGCCAGGTAATATGCGTCGGAGGTCTCTCGCTTTTATATTTCTGTCGACTTCTTACATGCAAAGACACACCCTGAACCTAATGGCATGTAAATAAATGGACTTTCGCATATTACGTGGGCAGAATAACGCACGGACATATTAATGTTCATGCTAAGTGTCTAATTGCAATTAATGCGTTTATTCTTTGAGTGTTATAGCATGGTTTAACAGAGAAGGAAAACATTGTGAGGAAACCTCCATGCCTGAGAAGTTCTTTATAAGGACTTTGAGGGTACGTGAAGTCTACTAATCCTCCCTAGGCCAAAGTGGTAGATTATGGTCTGATCTCTCTTAGTAATAGTGGGTTGCCCTCTGCATGGTCGCCTAATTTTCAAGGGTTGCGAGCACCTAAAGCGTTCAACCAAAAGTCCCGTGGGTTTGTATAAGTTGACCATTGTCAGGCTAACAAAGGTATGATCATTTAAGAAAATGGGAATATACTAGGCGTAATATTCATAATATTCCGCAATGTAATGGACCAACATTAATAAACATGTGTATCTATTTCACTGTGTGGTTAGTGTGTATGCATTTATGGCAATTATTTCGTCTCTATATTGAAATATGTGTCATGTGAACATGTGTTGCCGGTTCGGAATTGCCTTTATCCCGAATTTACTGACGTTTATATACGTCTGTGTGCAATATGCATTGAATATTGTACGCTTTGATGGTGGTATATTGTTATTGGACATTATGTTTGTGTATTTGTGAAGAGTTTATATGTTGCTGATATTTTGAAGGGAATTCTCGCCATTCAGTTCTGGAAGCCTCATACAAATATAGACTCAGGCATTTACTTCTAAAGGATTAGGTAAAGCTGATCAAGAATCTACGGTTGAATGGGATTTTTTTTGGTTGCTTAGTAAGATATATGGATTTAAAATCGTGATGCTGAATAAGTTACGAATAAATATCGAGTAAACAACTGCGTTGACATGGAGCATTATTACAGCTTTTTTGAGTTGTTTATAGTGACCACTTTCAATCAGGATTCGCCTTGTATCCCTCTCTTATCCTTACATATTATAGAACAAAGTCCCTCCCTGCGTGTCTGTCTGAACGCGACAAACTCAAAAACTACCGAACGGTTGAAATTTAGTATAGAGATAATTTGAAACCCTGGGTACGACGTAGGCTACTGTTTATCCCGGGATATAGCGCGGCATGTGCCGGAAAAGCTCTATCACGCAGGCGAAGCCGCGAGCAAAAGCTAATGTTGTATAAAATTTGGACTCTGCTCATAAATTTTATTCAAGTACTTGTATATTTAATACCGCTAATAATATCGTCAAGTCGCGACGTGTAGCGCCATACACGTGTAATAAATTATATCACCGGCCGCAGTCAACAAAAACAATACCCATAACACGGTATCACAGCTGTCCATCCATTCAACAATGTTGGCACCAATATCAGCAGATCAATGCCAAATGTTATCACATTTTGAATTTTACGCTTCAAGTAATAAGGTGCACGCGTCATTTTGGCAGCGGCACGTATAGCTTCGCGTCCAGCTGTTGCCCACTCGAGCCATGCAAATACGTTTGTGCGCCAAATATCATCCATTCGTGCTTAGCAATAAAGCGGCTGGATGTGGTCCAATGTAGATGGCTTCGGTATAAACTATAAGTGGATCCTCATTTATCTCGTATGAACGTGACTTTTTTTGGTAAAGAAATAAAATGGAATGAAATAGTTTATTTGAACCTCTAGCGGCGTAAATAAATAGACGCCATGCATGCATGCACTAATTGTACCGCCACAAACCTGTAAAATATTATACATTATTTAGATTCCGTCAAAATTAACACTACCACTAGTTCGGACAGCAGTTCTTATCAGAGAAGAACGGGCAAAAAACTTTAGTGTCGACTCGAATCATGGATATTTCGGCCTTTAAAATTTAATATGACGAAATTTTAAAGGCAGAAATATCCATGACTATTAATTATTTTTACATTTTTCTTTCAACTGCGAGAACTAATCACTAACTAGACGTGAATTTAAATTCTTTACTTGCCAATACTTGTTTAGTTACCCAGATTAAAGCCGAAACAAAATGTATGAAAATGGACCTTGAGGTATCGCCTTAATATAAAATAATTTTTCATTCTTGAATCGTGTTTTTAACTTTTATTACACTGAACAAGAGAAAGATGGCTTTTAATATTTTCTCTGTCAGTATTTTACCGGGAAATTACAGACCCCTCGGGGAAACATCGCGAGCGAATTCTTTTATGTTTCAGCTAATAAAAATGGACATTTTGTTTTTCAATAAAGTCGTAAATAAAACGGCTGTTTTGGGAATGTTGGAACCTCCGTTAATGTCAGACGACGTGTTCCCTGTACGGCTGAAATAAAAGTCTTTTCGGGCTTTTGGAAAGCCTTTCGCGATGGATTCGCTGTCGGTTACGTATTTATAGCTACTTTAGTATGCTAGTTTTTTTATAAATTATTTATAAATTCTATAGGTGTGTTTTCCGTAAGGTATTCAGCGGCTTGTCTGTGTCCCTGGCAGTGGCGAAGGGTCAATATAACCCGATTCTGGCCGGCTTCCCTTTCGTAACTTATGTAAAATCTAATTATCATTGGAACGATTTGCAAACCTACCTATATGTAATATATAATAATATCAGCCCTGTATTATATACTTGCCCACTGCTGAGCACGGGCCTCCTCTACTACTAAGAGGGATTAGGCCTTAGTCCACCACGCTGGCCTAGTGCGGATTGGTAGACTTCACACACATTTGAAATTCTTATAGAGAACTTCTAAGATGTGCAGGTTTCCTCACGATGTTTTCCTTCACCGTTAAAGCGAACGATAAATTCACAAAGAATACACACATGATTTTAGAAAAGTCAGAGGTGTGTGCCCTTGGGATTTGAACCCGCGGACATTCGTCTTCGCAGTCCGTTCCACGCCCAACTAGGCTATCGCCGCTTATATATGTAATACCTATATGTTATGTCGAGTTCCCTTTCGGAAAATGTCAGTCTTCGCCACTGGTCCCTGGCATAATGAGTCCATGAGCAGCGGTGGCCGCTTACCATCAGGCATGCCGCTAGCTCGTCTGCTTATACTGGCATAATAAAAAAAAGGTGTTTTGTGGGTATTGGAAATATTGTTTGAAAGCTTCTTGGAAAAGGAATTAGATGCCAAGTCTATGCGATTATTATTTCGATATTGTTCTAGAATTGTGCGTTCATTCATAAAATTTAAAATATTGGGATAAATTGTATGATTAAAATTTATCTTAAAAAATAGTTGATAATATTTTATACGTTAGTTCTTTCACATCACGGGAAGACGGAACACATTTAGAAAAAAAAACGAGTGCTCTGATTGCACCTCTGTCTACCCCGTCGGAGATAAAAGCGTATGTTTTTTTATTCAAAAATAGAATTACCACAATGAAAAAGAGTTTTCTTATTACGTTCCCCAGGCAATGGCCTGCGGTTTCGGATAAAGCGCTTTGAAACCGGCCTGACACACGCACGGGAATTAATACACTTTTGTTTATTTCCATCGAACGTTTTCCGATGTTTACCGTTGTTATTACTTTTTGTTGGTAAATGGTATACATTTTATTTAGATTATTAAAGAGAAGGTAAATAAAAATGTTAGCGGGATAAAATGTGATATTAGATCTTTGGAGTGGAATGTGACATACATAACCTTAATAATGCTATTATCAGTCCAAAATCCAATAATGTAATTCACGCGACTTTGAGACTTTTTTTCCGTAATTAATAAAGAAACTTCAGTATTTGGAGCGATCTTACATTATTCCATGCGAAATCTGGTGATCTTAAAATGATTCACCATCATTATCAAACATCTTATGGACAACGTGTTACATCAGGCGGTCCGTCCAACCGTCCGCCCAACGCACGGCGACACGGTATTTATAGACGCGCCGTTTTGGAGGGCACGGTCTAGGCTGCAGCCCCGGGGCCAAGGTCGGTGCCACGTTTATGGGGCAATGGGATGTTGTCCAATAACCACATGTTCCGGGCCGTCGCGACGCTAGGTCAACTGAATTATGGCGTCTGTGTGATTTATATTGCATTGTTGTGGTTGTCCATCAAGGCAGTTAACGGGTGTTATGTATGAAGCCAAATACAATATAAGTACGAGTAGAGTTTTAGAATTACGATAGGGTCGAATTGTATAAGCAGTTTGCTCGCCTGGTCCTAAAGTCAACTTTGGATCATTACTGGTTACAATTATATCCAGAATGTATGGTAAATAGATATTAATTTTCATAGTGCCCAGTATTTACCCAATGGCGCAGCTAGGCAACCAAGGGCCCAGACGCAAATACATTTGGACCTCCCGGTCCAGTCTGTGTAAAACATTTAATTAATGCGAAGACTCGGGTAGTATCAATAAACAGTTCAGATGGAAATTATAAGATGCTTTGTGAGTTTTGAAAAGATGTTTACTTGAAAACACGACGCGACGGACGACTTGATAAAGGTCGCAGGAGCACGCTGGATGCAGGCCGCTTTCGACAGGTCCGTCTGGTAATTTTTGGGGGAGGCATATGTTCAGCAATGGACTTTATATAGCTGATGATGGTGACCTAAACAAATTTACTGGTACTTGGTTTATCCGAGGGCCCCGGTACACTGCACCACCTAAGCTACTATAGCGTAGTTACCATACGGGTAGCTACGCTGCTGCCTTTACCTTGTCACGATCCATCAAGTCACATGTAACTCGAAAGTTTCACGCGCACCAATAGCTCCAGTGTTTGACCATCTCGTTTACTTTACAGTGGTAATTCGATTAGCGTACGAACGTTAAGATTTTACGAGCGGACGGCGCGGTGCACCCGTGCGTGTGACACGACGCTAATTGTGTCCCCACTGTCTGGACGCGGCTTTAGTTTTTCGAAGGGCAATTTACGTGACCGCCTCGTGGATTGATACTCGGAATCACTGACGCGCGTTCGAAATTGTTTTTCTAAGTTGTTAGGCGGCGTTCGAGCTGGGTTTTTGGAGCGCGACGTTTTTGACGTTTTATAAATTCTCTTATTTATGAACTGGTTTCAATCACGTTGCCTTTTTGTAGTCTTTTCGTGTTTTTAGGGCGTGTCACTCAAAAATTTTGTGGTGCGTGCATTAGTGGTTCTTTCTTTGGGTATTTTTTTTTGGTGTATCTGCCGACCTAGCCAACGCCATCTAAATATTTTTGGAAACGACATAATTCTTAAAGAAAGAACTTAATTCTAGTGACACTATTTATATTTTGGAATAAGATAGAAGCACGAGAGCGCAGTTTCCTATAAATGGAAACATATCGCCAGCATCCACCCGTAAAATTAATCACAATTCCGCAATTAGACCCAACTTGGCTCCAAATTTTCGACTTACTAAATTATTCAAAACGCCGGCACTAAGTTATCGAGAGCGTTCGCGGCTCGTTCGCGCGTTAAATATCCCAACTTTGCTAATTACTTAAATTCGCGGCGTCGCTGTTGCGTCGGCTTTAATCATTGTTTGAATCGTTTGTACGCTATTGAAATACTTGGGGATTGTTATTTATCGATTTGGATGGTTTCGCACCTATTTGTTGTTTGTAGAGGAAATAATTTGCATCATCAGCTATCTAAAACACTGTTTTTATATTCTCTACGTTTTTATTTTATTTGAATGGGTTTACAAACTTTGTTACACTAATCAAAATACAGAAATACATTTGCAGTCATTTAACTAAGTGTATAATATAAAAAAGTGAACACTTCATGCAAATAAAAAGGACAATGTGCCCAAAAAGAAAAAGAAACTAGAAATCATCATGATAGGGTTAACAGTAAAATGTTTTCCGTTGAAAACTTTAGACGAAACCTAACAAATTGTCATTTCACATTGGCTTTCGGTAAGACATTGGCATTATTCGTGCTGAAGAGGCTTCGTGACAAAAAAAAGAAAGTATAAAGAAACGTACAAAGAATAATTGGGAGAGGTTCTGAAACTAAGCAGAGCTTGTTTCTTCTAAACCAACCGACAATAACATGTATTAAGCATGATTACCACTTTTTATACACAAATTAAATCTCGAGGTCGGGTAACTGTTACTTCCGAGACAAGTTAATGTCGATATAATAATTATAAATAATAATAATATCAGTCCTGTATTATATATACTGTCCCGCTGCTGAGCACGGGCCTCCTCTACTACTGAGAGGGATAAGGTCTTAGTCCATCACGCTGGCCTAGTGCGAATTGGTAGACTTCACGCACCCTTAAAATTCCTATAGAGAATTTCTGGAGTATGCCGGTTTCCTCACGATGTTTTCCTTCACCGTTAAAGCAAGCGATAATTAACAAAGAATACACACATAACTTTTTAGAAAAGTTAGAGGTGTGTGCCCTTGGGATTTGAACCTGGGGACATTCGTGTCGACTGACCGTCCAATACCCAACTAGGCTATCGCCGAAATGTTGATATCGATAGCAGTCATAAAATGATTACGTCGTATTATCTAACGGTGCGGTAGTAGATGCCTTGTTGGTGACGCTGTGAACTGAAATAGATCAATTCGGATGTTGGATGGTGACCAAGAGATGTCCTTGTTGGCTGAGCTCTCGTAACAATCACACGTGTTTACGATTAAACGGGAAATGTTATTGTTATGGCGGGTTTTTATTGCTTTATTTTAATCGTGTGAATTGTTTTGTTGCGTTAATTTTTGTGTTTATTAATTGAAATTAATTAATGTGTTATTTAATTAGTGCCTGACTTCTAATATAACCATTGAAGCAATAACTTCGGCTATGTAATTTAGAGTTAATTTAACAACAGTATGACAAGTTTAGCTATGCCATAGGGTTGCCATATTGGCACTACGGAAGATGTCTTCAGTAAAAGCAGTCGTCCCGGTTAAATAATAAACGTCCCGAAACTATGGCTAGTATAACGTATGTTGGGAATACACGGGTCCTACGGGAACTATTATGGACCGACAGAACGCAAAAAATATTTTTAGTTCTGAGCGTGTGCATAAAAATGGCAGCCCTATACAGAAATGTAAACGCAAAACGTTAATGTTAAAACAAATAGATACATTTGTAGTGATAACACACGATCGGGAAACAAACCGGCGGTATCATCGCCATTGGAACGTTGCCCGCAACCACACCGCCTAGTAAAAACTGATCAATTATGTCATTTCATGTAAGTCTTCGTGTGTAGTATATATTGATGTGTGGGGTGTTTATTTGGTTTCGGTAGTCAGTGACGTAGTTAGGTAATTACAGACGTAAAATATGGTCCACTCGGCAAAGTGCCTGTAACTCGCTTAACTCATATGAGAACACGTGGGACCACGGAGGTCCAGGTGCACTGCACCGCCTAGTTCTAAGGTAGCTACGCCTCTATCGATAGTGCTACGCCGTGTTGTGAACGCGTTTGCGCGTGGGCATCGAAGACCCCCGACTCTCGATCCCTCTCGATCTTCAGTATCAAAGGGCGAAGTGATCAAAAGATCGAATACTTTTAAACTATACTTATTCTAGGGATAAAAAGTAGCTTGTTGTAGTCAAGGATTATGTACCTTATGGCACCGGTATAAAATGTAGGCTTGATTAATCTTTGAAAAGGCTGCTATCGGTTGATGAAAGTTAGTTTTGTAAATTAGTTGGGATACATAAACAATACGCATACTAAGATTTTAATAATTCATAAGCTTAATAAAAGGCTTGCACGCTCACATGGTATCACAGAAACTAGTTTAACTGAATTCAAAGGAGAATTACTAGCTATACTAATAACAAACAAATGTATGAAAAAAAATGTTCATACAAACATGAGAACATGAATTGGTAAAAATATTATATTGCTTTGTTTTCATAATTTCGTATATATTGTTCGTATGTATGATATAGCAAATACGAATGAAGTCCGCGCCGCGTTACATTTTTACATATAAACAGTTACCGATTACATAAATACCGTTCAAGTATTCAAAAAAGAGCGTTCACAGCTCGTAAATATGATGATTACGCGAGAAAACAAACAATACGTTAAACCCGTTGTAATATTTAGCGAAACGAGAGGTTATTACAAAAATATTTATTAACAATCAACACACTTTGATTACGTTTCGAATGTTTGGGCAACATAACACATGTGATGACAGTGTTACCAGATTATTCTAGTTTTAGGTAATATGGCGTATTGTGCAATTATCAATTTGCGTCTCACTATCTGAGCCGTCTAGATTTCTGGATTTTTTATTATTCGATTATCCGCCTGGCGTTATTCTTGGCCAGTCAGTGTTATGTCGTTTATATAATGCACGTTCATCTATTCATAAAATTCTGAACGCATTAATAACGGAATAGGAGATATTTGCATATAGGTGCTGACGTAATTTTTATCGCGCCAATATTTTTTTACCTAAATTCACCTTTCGAATAAGCGGATCTGGCAACACTACACAAGATTGGTCAGCATCAAAGATTTTACGCAAATCCATTCTATATTCGTTTAGTGTAAATAGCCTGTTTATTTCGTTTTTAATTAGTTTATTTGTAGTCGCGATGCGGATCTTGCTGGGCTGATGTTTTCATTGATATTTAAGGTTTGATATTTAGCGGCCTAAAGGTAGACACCGCTGTAGAGGAACAGATGGTGGCGTTCCTCTATGGAAGGGGAAGATTCACAGTCAGGCAAATGTTGCGCCTGACCGGCCGCAGCCCGTCCGATAGTTCCTGTTCGGAGATGGTAGGTATATATGCAACGCGTCGCTCAAATTGTGCAAGCATAATTCAGGATCGTCTGTCGCCATCTTGCGTGATTGCTATGCGATAAATCACTATAGTTGTGTCAATACCACATAGGTCTTCTCGAAGTTCCGCTGATGTTGACGAAGTGGCGGTATGTATACTAATTGTACCGGTACAGATAGTAGACTACTTACACAAGTGACGTATTGTATACGTGTCTACGAAGTTTAAACCCAATTACAACGCGCGCTGAACCTAAAAACAAATGGGAGTGCTGATAATGTACAGAAACGCGCGTAAAATTATTATTATCACAAAATACTAGTTAATTACAATGAGCCTTCGCTGGCCTTACACCGTCCATCGCAAATTGCGATATTTTTGGAGTAGCTATATATTGTTATTTATTTACAACAATAAAGATACAATACGTGCTGATGTTACTACGCGATGATAAAGACCGCGGGTGTGTAATGTGCGCTAAATATAAATAAATAAGCGTAGTTAGTACACGCGCACTTAACTTATGCGTCATAAATAAAACAATACAGTGACTGAAACCATTGTTTTTTTTTAGATATCGTTGCCAAAGAACCTTTTGGTGGGGGTACATCTGTAAGACTGAATGATACATTTTCATCATCTTCTTTTGACTCGGATAGCTCTCGACTCAGAAGTCTACTGTAGAGCCGGCGACATACTTTCGCAAATTTTTCAGAAACGATTTGACTTAGTTTTACGATCGGCCGTCAGTTTGACGTCAACTCCTTCCCCCCTTTTTTTCGCGGGGAAATAACGCGTTATTGCTACCAGCACTTGGAGGGTGAGTGGAATGGTTATGTTGGTTTCACCGGTCTTTCGGCCCAATGTCGAGACTCGAGAGTATAACGTCATCTGAGCGAGCATGGACCGAGTCCTTACCCCTGTTTACCCTACACCGGCATACCAACCAAAACTTGCAGTGGCCTTCTTCGGCGCACACGGGACGGCCCCGGGGTATCTTACGTCAACTCTCCCTGAGGAAACACACATTTCTGTAAAACGAATTATTTCGTTCGTCAATATTGTAATACTCCTTACATATTTAGTTTATATTGTAATACTCCTTACATATATTGCTCTGGAGGGAAGTGGACAATTAATATTTCCAACTCCTCCCTATCTTTCTATTTGATTAATTTCGTTGCGGGATAATGACATATTAGTTTTCCCTGAGACTCGCCGAGCTTCACTGCTCGGTGTCATAAAATGCGTGCCACTGCTGATCCTGGCTTAGGAAAGTCTCTAAATATTTAGTTTGTGGGAAATGTACTAGTCTTTGAACGTGATCGCGTTTACATTAATGCGACGGTTTTGCATAAAATAACTAAACAGAACGGTAAAAATCGACAATCGCGTGAGCAAGCGTAGTAGGAAACGTTTTAGTGCATAAGTTACTCGTTGTTAATTCCTGATTACGGTAAAAAAAGGGTAATCGTTAGTTGTGCTAACTCGTCTAAGGTTCTATTATAAAATAAATATTGGCGTAAAGTCAACAATTATCATAAAATTTTGAAATAACAAATTTTATGCATTTTTTTGCGATGTTGTATATTTTTTTATTTTCGACATCTCAAAGACATTACAGACTAGATCACGGGGTGGAATGTTTCTGTACGACCAACACCTCAATTCGTCCTATGGCCATAAAGGCAACGCATTTTTTACAATTCAATACATATTATAATAGCCCGGCCAGCTAAGACTAGTGCTGTTAAAACAAGGCGAACTCCGATCGTAACTTGTAACCGACTAATTTTCAATTTTATTCATTAGGTGACAACCCTAATACATCATAATAAGTATAACACTGATCTTGGAAGTCGCAAAAAACTCACACATACATAAATCACTCCCAAAATCCATAAATATTAACTGAAAGTGGCGTTATAAATTAACAACTCGACATGACAAGGGCTTTTGAGAAGTCAAAGACCTTTCGATCTTCGCGGCCGTGTGGGAGTGGTGGCATCGATGAGTCATCTCTGTCTGGGAGTCGGCTTCCGTATGCAGCCATGACCTATGATAGCATTTGTTTTGATTTACATAGGATGAGTTGGCATAAGGATCATAAAACGATTGGACGCGGATTCGATTTCTAAATGATGAAAAGTGTTAATTTTTTTTTTCTAGTTTGCTAGTACATTCTAATAGTTCCAGGTTCGATTCGATCAGATTCCCTGTAATGCGCAACTAATGTTTTATAATTTGGAACAAGAATAAGAGTTAAAATCTGAATGGCTAGTGGATAGTATATTATAAGCTTATCTAAAAATTAATGCATTTGTTGTACTTTTGCCTACCTTTTCAATTACAAGTAAAAGCTTATTTATAAGGTTTAATAACACTACTTGTCAGATATTTGCCACACAAGGTCTAGTGAAAACATTTTCATAGTACTAAACATTCACACACACACACACACACACACAACATCACGCATTTTATCCCCGAAGGGGTATGCAGAGGCGCAACCATGGCACCCACTTTTCGCCAAGTGTGTTCCGTCCCATGGTGTGATAGGGGGGCGAGCCTATCGCCATATCTGGCACAAATTCCAGACTCCGGGCTGATACTGAGCAGAAAAACCCAAATATCACTTTGCCCGACCTGGGATTCGAACCCAGGACCTCAGAGCGCTGCCGTACCGCGCATGCAGTACAACTACGCCACCGAGGCAGTCCTAAACATACAAAACATTCACGACAGATTTATTCCAGTAGATAGCGAGACAGTGAGTCATACTAGAGGGACGGTGCCCTTCCCGTGGGCCCCTCCGTTAGGGCTTCGCGAGGGAAGCGCCCCGGGAAAACCCTACCGTTAGATCGATCGAGTGATGTCTAAGAGTGACCGGATATTTGTATGTGTGATCGAATTGTTTGCGTCATACTTAATTGGATGAGTTTTCGTAGTGGTTCATGATTTTTAATGAATAAAGTCGTTTGATCGATATGAATTTTGTTATATAAATATAATATAATGCATGGTTGAATTTGATACATCATCGATTATATAGACAAAAGAAGGTCAACAAATGTTCTTAAACAACAACTGAATTGCATGAAAATGAATTATTTGTATTTCAACGCTCTTTTATTAGCTAAACCAACACTAGTCCAACACCTTGAATTATCAAGTATTGTTTGGTATTCCACTGCGCTCGCCATCCTGAGACATTACACGTTAAGTCTTATGTCCGGTAGCTACACTGCCTACAATGTCCAACAAACCGGATCACAAAAGTGACTACACACTGCCGCTTGGCGACAGAATTAGACATTGCGGTGGTACCTACCCAGGCAGAGTCTCACATGAGACCTATCACTAACGAACATTACGTCTAATTACATAAACTAGAATCTTCTTTGATACATGTCCTTGATAAATTGATTCAATAATCCTCATAGAGCGGAACAAACTGGACGTCTAGACGTCTAGTCCGTAAGTTATGTAACGCGATCCATTAACTCGGGCGGAACGTGTCCGGGCTGTCCGGGGTTTCCGGAAGCAGCCCCGTAGGGACGCTCCAGGGCCGGCTATCAAGGGAAAAGAAGTAACTATCCCGCACGGTTTAATAGTACTGTCTCTTTATGTTAGACATTAAAATTAAACTACTTTTCGGATTTTATCGCGGTTTTAATATTTTAGTTTTCTCCCGAAGTTTCGATGACTTTGCAGCTTTCGTGGTCACGGGGGGGACTGACGTGTTGTTCATCCGCAAAATCAGAGTTACAATATCTACCTACATTTTACAATTATACAACAACAAACCGCGATAAAATCCGAAAAATAGTTTAATTTTAATGTACTGTCTCTGTCATGTTTTACGTGGCGGGTAATTTCTGATTTTTGCACACACACACATACTCACGCCCTTGAAGGGGTAGACAAAGGCGTAACTGGTGCACCTACTTCCGCTGTGTGTATTTCGTCCCGTGATATAATAGTGGGCGAGCCTATTGCCATATCGGGCACAAATTCCAGACTCTGGGCGGATACTGAGTAGAAAAATCCACTATCATTTGCCCGAACCGGGATCCAACCATAGATCTCGATACTGCAGTCGTACCGTAATATAACGACGCCACCGAGGCTGTCTGATTTTTGGAATAGAAAATAAACTCTGCTTAACTTGCTTTGATGCGAAAAAGTGACAAGATACTCGTTTATTTGAAAATATAAAACAGCTACTACGATTATCGGTAAATAAGTTCCCCCCTACATTGGATAAAAGTTTATACCGTATTGGAACTGCACTGATTATCTTCACACATAACATGTTAAGTATTATAAAACTCAGTAATTCCACTGAATAAAAATAAGAAACTTGAAGTAAGCAATAGACAATGCGATGGTACATATCGTGGCGGACTCTCGTGCACAATATACTACCATTTCTAAAATAAAATAACTTCACCAAAGTCCAAACCTTTCATCATCATCAACCGCAAGATATCCACTGCTGAACATGGGCGTCCTCCAAAGTTCGATCTATTGGGAGCGACCCGCATCCAGCGAACTTCTGCGACTGTTATTAGGTCCGTTGTCCGAACCTTAAGATCTAATTTATACTGTCATTTAATCACCATTGTCTAAATGCATCTCTAGAGTGCAATTTATGTGACTTATCAGTTTACGCTGGCCATGCGGACGGAATGTGTCCGGTATCCGGACAGATCGGAGTGTCGGATGCGCCGGCTCCGTCCGGCCGGTGGTAATGACCCAGATAACAGCAGAGTTCTATGATTCATCTACATTGTTTCTATAGTTCATAGTCTATGCTCATACAGAGGTAGAGTTTATAAGTTTACGTGTAGGTACTAATCTCTGAAACTATTGATATGATTTTGAAAATACTTCTAATAGGAAGCTATTCGCTGAGTTCTACAGGTTACTTTTATCTCGGGCAAGGATTGTAATGTGGGCGAAGTAGCTGTATTTTTTTTTAACTCCGCAGGCAGGTGAGCTAACGGCTCATCTGATGGTAAATGGTCACCGTCGGCAATGCGAGTGGCACAGCTAAGCCGCTGCCTACGGTAATTTTTGTTAAACCTTGTTTTCAATAATCAGGGTTGATATAAATCAATATGATCTGTGAATTTACTGTATGCAATATACATCACACTTCATCAATCGCCATCACAAATACTTTATGCATAACACGAGATTTATTTGTTTTGTTATGTCTTGAAAATACATATTACAAATCTGAGAAATGCACGTGTGCTGCTTCAAATTGAAATAACTCCTCATGGGAATTTAATGCAATAGAATACACATTATGGATCCACAGACTCATGCCATTAAAAGTTCCATAATATGTTATGATAAT
This sequence comes from Manduca sexta, assembly GCF_014839805.1. NCBI lineage: Eukaryota > Metazoa > Arthropoda > Insecta > Lepidoptera > Sphingidae > Manduca > Manduca sexta. Next base: position 1,834,556 of record NC_051127.1, on the reverse strand, counting down.
ATTACATCAGATAAGTCGTATTTTCATACTTCCACCTTTTATAATCTAACCTTCTCTGTTCGCCTTCCGTCCTCCAAGATCAGGTACATCTTTGTATAAATATACTAAGTTCTGCTCACGACAAATTCCTTCCAAAAAAATAAAGACTATATTCAAATCTACGAAATACCCAATATATTGATCCAAGACTTTGTATTTCCTTGCCAAAATTTCATCTGAATCCATTCATCGGCCATGCGACATCTATCGTCACACTTATAACAGGAAGTAGGTTAAAAAACACACTGCATCCATTGTTGTCTATGATAGACAATAGTCAATAAGTGTAGCATAGTAACAGCGCGACAGGTGAACGTTCTTTAATTATCTAATTGTATAATCGATTGGCGCGTCATCGGATGCCGCGGAACAATGGTTCTCTAGCGCAAGTCGCGTTGCGTTCGCGATGCATTGTGATTGTTTACGTGATGTTTTATGAAGTACGTATTGTTATGAAAGAAGTTTGCTGTATTGATGATTTGGAATCAGGTTTTACCATCAATATTACTTTAGTAATAAAAAAAATGTTATCTCAAATAGAAAGAGTTAATTTCGTTTGATTTTTGGCGATGATTTTAACGTATTTACATTTGCATATTAGCCCAAGTTTTACAATGGATTTCAGTGAGAATTCTTGTGCGGGTTGCGGTTGCTTGTATAGCAAGCGGAGTTTTAATATAATGATTTAGGTAAGTGAGATCGGAAATTTTAATAGATTTACGTGTGAAAAAATATTGGTCTTTGTAACAATGATTAGCGAGTACACCGACTGACTTACAATCACAAATTTGTCGCGAACATTCTCCAGCCAAAAACATTAGACAACATAAAATAGAAACACAAACCCCATTTACACAGTGAGCACATAAAAGCTCAGTAAACAATCTCAAGATGGCGACCCTGAAAGCCATTACAGCTCTCTTCGCAGCCCAAATAAGATTATTGTTTCCAAGACCTTGGGCTTGTCCATTTGGGCTCAGTGCGCGTAATGTACGAGCCACGCACGGAAATGGGCTGCTTGGCGACTGTGTACCGCCTCTTGTTCGCGGCTTCACCCGTGTGAAATGTAAATAAAGCCTTTCATTCTTTCTTTCATACTTCATATAAAATTTTATCAAAATGAATTCTCTTAGTTCTCAAAGTGTATTAAACAGTTGCTCTCGCATAAGTTTTTATGTTTAGAGTTAGTTTTATGCCTTCTCCACATTACAGCGGCTAAGGCAGTGTTATTACATGCAGTGTTTTGTGATTCAGTTTTGAACGCTACACTGTTTCTTGGTTAGTCTAAGAAATAACTAAGTCTTCTTAAACAATTACTCAGTCGCAGCTCGGAGTTAGGAAGTTGGCGATGTGATAGATACTCCCGTGCCTCGGAAAGCACATCCGTTGGTCGTGCGTCTGATCTCTCTCCGGTCATGTCGGTTTATCGTCTCACTGGACTATGACAGTGAAGGAAAAGAAGAGTGTATCTGTATATTGCGCACATAGTTGTCACTATAATATCTCTTGCGCACCTGGCTGACCTCCGTTGATTGGCCGCCGCGGCCGAATTCGGTTAGGAAGAAATCAATCAATCAAGGTTAGTCTATGTGCTGTAATACAAGCGACTTTCTCGTTATTCAGTTTCGTAAATTGTATGTTTTTCATATAACCGTCTCGGCGTAAGTAAATAAAATAAATCATCTTAAATCACGTACCTAACTGGAATTTTATTACATACCCGCCCTCCACTCGATCCCGTCCCGCTTGAATAAAAAGTACAATCTTTCTCCATTGTCCGCTTTACTTGTGCCCAATGACGGATTCGATTTCCGCTTGGGGGTCATATTCTTATTTAACTTGTTTTCAAAAATGGTTTATTGTGTTCAGTTTTATTTAATTTTATTTTCATTGAGCTCTCTTCGTCGATTTTCTTCATGAGGTTTTATTCCGTTCAGAGTCTACGAATCAATGATTTTTTTAAAAGAAAAGAATCGACAGAACATTTTTTTACAGGTTCCTTATAATAATAATATCAGCCCTGTATTATATACTTGCCCACTGCTGAGCACGGGCCTCCTCTACTACTGAGAGGGATTAGGCCTTAGTCCACCACGCTGGCCTAGTGCGGATTGGTAGACTTCACACACCTTCGAAATTCCCATAGAGAACTTCTCAGATGTGCAGGTTTCCTCACGATGTTTTCCTTCACCGTTAAAGCGAACGATAAATTCACAAAGAATACACACATGATTTTAGAAAAGTCAGAGGTGTGTGCCCTTGGGATTTGAACCTGCGGACATTCGTCTTGGCAGTCCGTTCCACACCCAACTAGGCTATCGCCGCTGTCTTAGTAAAAAATAATTACTATATTAATTGTGATTATTATAGAATATCTGTATTAATCAAAATATAGCCTCTTTTTTATAAATATCCTTATTAAATACTCGTTAATAGAATAAATTGAAATATTAATAACATATATGAATATTTTTGAAGACTATAGTACGAAGTATGTGGCTCTTAATCCAAAATATAATTTCTCACGCATTTATAGTTATAATAAAACATTTTTAGTAGGCCCGAGTTCTTAAGAGCTGCCAGCTCAAGGGCCCATGTCCACCGCACTTATTTCTAAATGCGTCCCTGTAGACCGCTTCGAATGCGATCGCCCGCCGTTCCTACTTTATTGGCCACATTAATCTTACCTTTTTTGTTACTTTCCAAAGTTTCCGATCCTGTTTTATGTGGGCACTTGAATTTATTGACGTATGTAAAGTAACGGAACGTTTTGTAAATACATAGCTTGTATTACTTCAGTTTATGTCGGCTATTAGTTTATAATGTTCTTTGTTCCCACATAACATCCTTTAAAAGAGCTCAGTGGAATCGTTTGTTACATTTGTTGTAGGATGTTAATATTTTTTTTATGGTTTTGAACTAATGTAACGTCCAGCGTGTTTGATAGACTCAATGTTTTTTCTCCTAATGTAATGAAATGCTATGAAATAAAAAGTTCGACGAAAGGTTTTTGGTGCCTGCCAATAGTATGACATTGAAAGTTCCATGTCGGTCTCTATGGAGAATATATTGAGATTGGGAAGGAAGAGCGGGATTTGTTGAGTTTCTTCTTCTTTCTTAATTTTTTTCACTAATAGGACGTTACATAAACTCCTCAGTACTTTAGGCTATTTTTTATCCCGGGAAAATATTAATTGTGATAATTTTTATCCCAGAAAACATTTTCACACGTAATAAAAGGCGTCAGTGTGTGCGTCTAACGACGCAGCTGAGAGCAACATCTGCTGTGTTATGAATCTATCTCTTACGTCGGAAGGGGCTAGGCTTTTATTAAAAAATATTCTGAAAACGTGAAAAGTGAATGATCACCGGTAAAAGCGGTCGTACATAGCGACATGGTTGCTAATTACGACCAAGATTCTTAGTGGTACCAGCAGCCAGAACCAATGTACTGGAGAAAACAGCTGTGACGCGGATAATTAAAATAATTAACGTGACTCATGACAGAGACATATTCTCAGGTATTTTGAGTGAAATCGAGAGAGTTGTTTTAAGTCTGATTTGTTATGCAGGATAAATATATAAGATTGTTACATATTTCACAGTTTAGAAATGTTGAGCATATACAATAATGTAGTTTTAAGTAGTGTATTAGTTAATAGTTAAGTCAATAGCGACAATATTGTATTAGGTTTAAGGTACCCGTAAGGATATTGTCAAAATGATGATAAATAAATAACGATAAAAAAAATCTATCTCTACTACCAAATGTAGGTATTTCATTCAACCGGTTCGGGTAATGAGTATTAGCAGCACAGGTGTTCCCCGAGCTATTTCACTTATCTTGTATAAAACTATGTTCGTAAATTGTAGAAACTGGCAATCCTGAAGTAAGTCCCGAGGCAGCTGTGCACATTTAAGCCGAGCACAAAACCCACTCCCGCCGTGCACAACAATTCCCTCTGGATCCTCTAAACATTGTGAGAGCGGTTAGGGTTGCCAGTTGTTTGGTAAATTGTTTTTGTAGATGTGTTCTTGAGGGATTATTTTATTGTAAGTGTGGATTGTTTTTGTTTTATTTTCGCTCGAGCAGTAGACTTGTGTTACGTGTAGTGGGTTTAAATATAATGGCTTAATTCGCTGCCTACTATACTATTGTGAGAATTATGCTGACCATTACTGGATGTATCTGGACAGGCTGATCTCGAAATGCGACTTGTTGTAACGATGTATTCAAGTTTTCACTTTCAAAATGTCGTTGGTTATTAAGTCTGTTATTTGGAAAACCAGTTTAATTTTGTGAAATTATATTGTTATGTAAGATAGTCAAATTTCAATGTTACATATCAGTCTATACGAAGAGAAACATCAAGCCAGCCAGACTACAAACCCGAAGTTAACCAATTATTGTTTGCTAAAACCAATGTATAATATGAGAATTAGTTCTTATAGCTCAATGTGTACATTTTTATATTTAGTTGGGAATTAGGGGGCATAGTACATAATATAGTATCATTACCACTCTACGTGGCAGCCCTACACAACGTTTAGATCCAACACGGCTTATTACATTCTCGTGGCGGGCAAGTTTTTAATAGTTTGAAAAGTTGAACGCTGTTCAGAGTGGTTGATATTTACATAATGTGTCGCAGCTGGCTTATTGTTGGGAGCGCGTGTGCTCGTGCTCACGCGTAACGAGGTGTCGATGTGTACACTCCTATACAAATCGGTTATAGAGGGTGTTATCCATGAAAATTGAAAGGTAACTCGTGGAGGTCTGCACGTGTCTGCAAAGCCACGTGATGATAGCATAAAAGTGGGGAAGCGTTTACACAACCCGATTCCAACCAGCTTCCCAAGTCTATTTACGTGTGTCTTTTCTGCAAAATTGGCTGTGATATGTTGACTAAGGCATTTTTTTTGCCGCGGGCTATCTTTTAAAGAATTTCACCCTTCGCCACTGTAGTATACACATATGTTCCGTTTAGAGAAAGGGTGCTAGGGTTTTAATTGTATTGTTATACAAAGAAAGGAAGTAGACGAATTATGCTAGCAAGGAGTCATAATTGCTGCAAATGAATTGAAACCTTATTTAAAACACATAAGTGACGTAATTTATTGTACTAAAAGTAATCAAGATGACGTAGTAATGTAACATGCTAGTGCCGGTACCACATTTGCAGTGATTTCATGCGTTTCACCTTCTTCTGCAACTGCAGCATGCCGTAAAGTAGAGCTTCTGCCGTCGGCGGACACCCTGGCACGTATATATCCACCTGGGTAAGATGTTAGACCCATTGTCATAAAGAGTCTACTGACCATTGTCAGTATTTTTACATCTACAATCTTTCTAAGGTAAACCTGGGAATTGCAACTATCGTTTAGCAATTGGTTATTAGTTTGGTATACTTTCCAAAGCGTAGAGGGCGTTTATTTAGGAAGTAAAACGCTGCTCGTTTAACTATTTAGTTTAGTCAATCTCTTGCATTTTTTTTCTTTATAGTCAATGATGTATTGGTTGCGGTCGACTTCAATAATTATTGACTATCAGATCGAGTGTGAAAATGACCATACAAAATAAGTGCCTTTGACATCTTTACGGACATGGTTGGTTCACGGGACCACTCTGAGATAGTGATTAAGATCTATTCATTGACTTCAACAGTTAGTACTCATTAAAAAAGTAGCAGAATCGGGTCAATAACTCACCGGAACAATCCTATCGCATCCCCCTGACTGTGGAGTAGGTGTAATGGTAGTATCCACCACCGTTGGCGCAGCTGCCCATCGACACCACCCACTTGGGATCCGGCATCAGGTCGTACGTCTTGCGGAACACCGGCGCCATCTTGTTTGTGACCGTGCCGGCGACTATGATGACGTCGGTCTGCCGTGGCGTGCCGCGGAACACCATGCCGAAGCGGTCCATGTCGTATCTGGAAGATTAAGAGCATAACGTCTTAATTCCACTGTCTTTGTTTTGTTTTTTTTTATAGTTGCTTCATGTTATTTTAATACTATTTACGTAGGCAGACTCCCCCCCCCCCCACTGGGTGGTTAGTTATAATTAATATAACTTAGACGAGGCTTCCATTTATACTGATTTACTTAATTTATGTAAACAATTGTTATTTTATTCGCATGCTGGTCATCATCAGTGGAACCATAATAAACCTTAATGTATCCGAAAATTTAAACCACTTCTAAATATGGCAAACTCATTTGTATACGAAATGGTATATGCAGTTCTCATGAAATGTAAATGTTGGAAACAGACAAAAGGCTAATGGAGTTTTTAGGTCACGCGAAAAATAAATCATATTTGAAAGAACTAGTTCAAACATGTACAGTCTTCGTTTGAATGTAGGTGGACTGAAATGTTACGCGAATGATTAATCACTTGTATCTAAGATTGTGTTTTTTATGTAAAATGACATATGCAAATGGTAATTACTTAGTAGTTTTAGGTTTAAAAATAGCTCAAACTGCTTTTATTGCGATTCTTATTCTTTTACTATCATAGGTCTATTGACTAGCAAATTGTCTAGCATCGCGGGTGTTGATATGTCAGGGCGATGACTTATCATCCGGTAACCCACTCGCTCATTTACCTTCTGCTTTAAAACATTCAGCAATACGTGGTGTTGTCATTACAAATTAGATTAATTTGTGACTAATGATCCAGGGTTAGTCATTACAAATAGCAGCGACTTATCTCATTATGAATGGTAATTCCCTATTAAATGCTCGAATTGATATAGATAAAAAAATAGGAATTACTTTGTGGTCTTTGGTTTGATTTATAGGTCGGACAACTACATTTCTGAATAACACGACATTTCATAACTTATTACATTACGATGTAAAATTCTTTGTTTATGCGTTACAAAAATGTCGTTTAGAAATCAGTATTATTTCCTATCGTTGAAATTTCTAAGAATAGAAAGGTATAATTCCGATGCTAGATCCGTTCAAAAATCCACCTTCTGCCCAATTCGATCATAACTAACCGCTGAGCCTGACGGAAGCCATTGACAGTTGACCTCGTCGCAGACATTTGAAAGGAGAATGTCAACTTGTAACCTTTCGGGGTCTCCGCGCAAGTAATCTTTCAAAGTGTTTGAGCAAAGCTTTGTTGGCTATTACTTGCGAGATTTTTAGAGCTTTTGACGTCATTTGGCGGTACCGGTTATAGATATTTGATAACCCTGTAGCCCAGAGGGTGAGATGATAGTTAATATATGGTGTCGGGTCAATTTGTCTTGAATTGAAATGTTTGCTTTTGGGCTTTAGTCAGGCTCGGTGATGATTTTGACATTTCAATGTTAGGGATTGCTGACTTGCTTTTGCCTCAGAAGTTAGGCTAGAGCATGTCGTTTGAGTATTATTTTTTTATTCAGTCATACCAACGATAGATATTGCTGTTGTCCACGGTAGATAGAAATATGCCGGCCTGTCTAATACATATGTACATTAACTGACTTTGATGCTTCGCTAGTCAGATTGAACCACTATGGTAAATTTTCATTATTTATGCCGTGGTTGCTATCCAACTGAATACAATTATCGGACACCCACCAACCGCTAAACGCACAGGAAATTACTCAACATAAGAGGAAAGGATGTTAGATGCGGTAATATAGGTTATTATTAGTAAAAATTCTAGCATCTAGACCAAAATAACGCGCTGATAAGATTCACACCAGACGCGCCACAAAACTGGGGCAACACGCGTGTGACGCAATGTGCAATATAATTAGGGTTGTCACTATTTTAAAATGCATACGTAAATATTTGATATTATCGCACGTTCTGTAATAAATATTGGTGTCACTTAAAGATGTAGAGGTGGAATTCTGTTGCTGGCTGATTGGTTAATCAAGAAATCTTAATCTAATATTGATCTACTGCGCTGTTTTAACGTATACTTTACATTGGTAAGATATATACCACATCAGTAATTGTCCCATTTTTTTTATATAAATGTATTCAAACCCTACAATCCCTATCCTAAAACTGTATCATAATATTACTAATTCGATACCACAAAGTTTATGCAAATCGATGCATTGTACAAGTGGCAGCCCTACCATCGCGTAGGTAACACGATGCCCCGCACTGCGCGGCAACCGGCTAATGAACTCGCGGCGATTACGCGCACTCGGATTCACCTCATCTGAGATTTTCAACAACTGTCTTTAAATCCTATGAGTTTTAGTTCACGATATTTTTATACGTTCAGTCTGTGTTGCATTATCCTACTAACATTATAAATGCGAAAGTTTGTGCGGATGTATGGATATATGTTTGTTCCTCTTTCATGAAAAACTACTGAACGGATTTGGATGAAACTTTACAGTAATATTGGTTATATATCAGAATAACACATAGGCATTTAAAATGATTTTGTGTAATTTGATCATAACATAACAATACATATTAACTCGTAAAAAAATATCCCGGAAAACTCCTTCTCGTGGGCAAAGCCGCAAGCAAAAGCTTGTAATTTATATACACTATATAATTTTTAGTTTATTAATGCCTGCAATAGTTGTTGATCTGATGGCCTAATTGACGGTATGTGGCTAACACAGTTTCACACATCGGTTAAGGAATAACATGCATGCATGATATTCCTTAATCGATGTTCCTAGCCATGGCTAAGGGTATATCACAGAAGCATTTTTGATAAACCTATCTGATGATAAAGAGTGTCTCATTAATGTGGATTTCGCACGTTAAACTAGATCAGTAAGGGTTCAAACGATAGGCAATTAAATTGGGATGCAGAGGGGAAATTGCATTCTAAAGCCAAAGCGACTGCGCATGCTGCAGACTACGTGAGTTTAGGTTTAATATCGATGCAGCAATTGATTTCCGATCATCGAAATACTAAAATTGGATAGATTCTTTACGGACGAAATGCCACTTTCATTTAGAGTTTACATTTGCATAGCTCGTGCAGTTCTTTGTATAATATCGAAAAGACTGAGAAGATAGTATGTCAATTGTGATGCATTAAAAATACGTGTCTACGGAAATGAAATATTCTTTGTCAGACACATAGGCCATTAAGAACGAAACAGCTACAAAAATCTAAAGATAAATCGACTTTTGATGAACAATATACTAAGCCAAATAACGCTATAACAATTTTAGAAGATGCAATATAAAGGATATATTTATATAAAGTTATCCCGTTCTTGTGTCAATTCGAGCTGTGTGTGAAATCCTTTTATATCGAGCAGAGTTATCAGAGCAGCGACGCTATCGACAAAATATGTAATATAGTTTCGGATATCCAATACTGAATTTATTTATTATTTGTATCCGAAACTGAGTTTAAGGTCCGAACGAACCGGGCAAAGATACTACGGCTTGGTGTTATATTACACTGTTGAGAGAAAATGAATTAGTTGAACAAATAATGTTAAAGTGTTAGATCTACGTAGACACATTTATGTACAATATAAATGGGCCCATTCGGCCGGTGTATCACCACAACAGAAAATTAAGTTCAATCAAAGTTTTGTAAAACAATTACGTTTAGTGGTTTCTCTAAGGTATTCGTGACCTTAGCCACATACACAAACGCTGATTTGAGTTTGACAATCTAGGCCTGATATAAAATTATTACCTAGGTCCAGCATAATGCATCATCTCCAAAGCGCAGCAGGCCAGGCCGAAGGTCAGCGGCCAAAGCGAATTCTTCCGGCCCCAGTTGAGTATGTCGTCCGCTCGAGCCAAAACCCATTCAGCTTTGGTCTGAAATATTGTTTGTAATGATTCCTGGGCGAATGGATAAGATCAGATTTTCTAAAATATATAAGAATAAATTCCAGGATTTTAACGTGGGCGGTGTAACGAAATAAAGCTTGTTCAAACCATCATTCCTTTCCAATAAAGTTATCGAGCAAAGTGAAGCCACAGCTGCCGCCGTCATAATAAGATTATATTAAGTAAAGATTGAATCTCGATATCGGTATCTCAAATATTGGCTTAGGAAAGAAGCATCTCTGAAGATGACAGTTTGCTTATATTTACTTTAAAAGGTTTCTGATTTTATATTGGATTTATCGAGTACGTAATCACTATAGGCGTTCCTAATATTGTGATTTAAGAATAGTATTTTGAAATTTATTGCGTGCGTTGCTAGATACTAACGCCCGTATTCATAGAAGTTTTTTTATCTAAGGACGGAGCAAAGCTGTGATAACAAGTCTGTTTTTCAGTGCTGACGGCATGGCAGCCTTCGCAGTGCGTAGACATAGGGCCGTTGTGATTGGCTGAAATTGTTGTATCTCAATATAAGCCAATCACAACGGCCCTATGTCCTATAACAGACTTGTTATCATATCATTTCTCCGTTCTTAGATAAAAAACCGTCTATGAACAAGTGGGTAAGTGTGTGGCGTTTGCCCATGCTTTAACGGGAGGTTTCTAATGATTGACAGGAATATACAATCATTTCAATAATTATTCAGAGGGTAACAAAGCAAACGTTCTCAAGTTTGTAGGATTACCATATCATCCCAACATACTATAAATATATCTATTCAATGTTTACATGCATGAGATCTTCTTCAGCATTAAGCCACATTATTTATACATACGAGTCAGCCTTCAGGGTATGCGAAAGAACCATATTTATTAAATAAACATCTACAGTGTTCGCCAACTGTACTGAAAATGTACTATTCTGAAGCTCATTCAAATCTGTTCACATGAATTATGTATAAAACCATATTGTAAGTGAATACTGAGCGGCTAATAAATAAAGCATAGACGTCCGAACGAACAATCTGACAGCATGATAAATCATGCATGTGTGTGAATGTGGTGGAATTGTTTTCGCATTGAATCATTGTATTGGAATAGCAGGAGTATAGTGGAAGATATTTTTGGTATATTGTATAGGGGGATAAGATTCTAGTGTCGATGGGAATGAATGCGGATTATACTGTAATCAATGATATTTAGTGTAGAAAAAGTGGGGGAACGAGGTGAACATGATTCAATCAGAAGAGATATGTTTTAAATAAACCCTTATTTCATTCGTAGTAAGAGCGATTAATCATGATGGCACTCAAGAGTCAAGGTAAACATTATACAATATAATATTGACATCTATATGTGAAGGACCGAAAAAGGAAAACTTCTGGCCACTATCAGTATTTAGCAGACGTTAAAAAGGAACTTGGTGGAGAGTATTTATCTCTGAGAACAGCATGTCTAAAGGATATAGCACTCCTAATAATAATCTAACGACATCGTCGTTTATTACATCAACCCATTCAGAAATTACACTAACTCAATCAATCATCCCAAAACTTTTATCCTCGATCCACTGTAATCAATGGAATGTACTTCTAATAATCCCTTTATATAAAATAGAGATGCAAAAAATAATAATTTGATCATGAGTGGTAACTGCGTAAGTCGTAAGTCGTAATTTCATTATCATATTGATCAGCACCCATTCGGTATCCGAATTTCTTCTGGAACTGTCATTCACTATCCTCTTTCTATTTACACACAAAGAGAGGGACGAAACACATTCACTGAGATCGATATTGTACACGCGTGAGTAATGGGTACAATTGGACCAATGATGCTGGTAATCCAGCGGTAATTTAGACTAGCGTGGGATGGATTACGTATTGCCTAAAGTTGGAACTTGGAATTGATTTTAATAGGCACGACTTTAATCATACTTTCTTGTTTAAAGCAGATTCTTTGACATTGTAATAGGGGTCATATTTATAAAGGAACATGATCAAGGTTATTGGGGATATGAAAGTAATAGATTCAAACAATCTTCTCTAATTTTATAGCGTCATTTTACCATATTTTCGTCCATATTAGAAAGGACAGTTTAACCGAATTTATGTTGGTATGACACGTCGAAAATAAAGTGCAGGAAAGTTAGAAATTCAACACAATCATGCCAAGTTATCGCACTGTTTAAAGTTGTATAGAAGTCCAGTGTTTATTTACAATCTAATTTTGAAGCGACAGTACCAGCGGTCTCGCCGGGCCCGTGGTACCTACCAGATAGCCGACGGCCGCTCTGTTGTAATTAGATCCTAAGCCAGGGCTACAAACTGTGAACTGATTGGGTTTGGTTAATCTACTGGACGCATTTGAGATTTTACAGGCTATCAGCTGTGAGGGACGTGTGGAACAGTTTAAAATTTTGGAAAATTTGATGATAATAATTATAATTAATAGTACTTGAATGTATTAATTAGGAGGTTAGTTATGTTTTTTATAACTCAAGAATAAATAGTATTTCTTGTTATTTCTTGAATGTTATAAATTTTCTTTGACGCAATACTATATTTACTTCACTAGTAAGCATTCAATAATTCTTTTGAAAGTCGTCAAAATCATCATAATCTACATTAATACATACCTTCCTTTACCATCAATATATTTTACTCTACTCTGTCGCATCAAGTACAACCCTGTCATTGAATGGACAGCCAGACGACCCTATTACACAACCATCGCACGCCGGCGGCCTTGTGATTCAGAAACTTATTACTCACGTATCGGGATGGCCGTTTAATTTCTCTTTCCATCAGTTTCTAGATAGAACATTTGGTACTTTACGCAATGGCTGGGGCTGTGACAAATATCGTCTCGTAGACGTTACGCGGGTGTGTGAAATGGAATTCTATTTTCAAATTTGATGGAACTTTTATAGAATCAGTGTCAGTGAATATAGTCCATTGAAAAGTTACATTTGGGGTTGCGTTTTTTAGAGGACGCAATTTTATTTTTTTGAAGTGTAGGGGGGGTCAGTCTAAAGCTAAAACCAAGTTTGTGGGGTCGCCACCCTTGTCCCACGGCCGCCATCTTGAAAATAAGGGTTGAAATGGTTTTTACGATGTATCTCTTAAACTATTTATCTGACAAAAAATATATAAACATTTTTGTTGCAAATTAAATTCTCTACAACTTTGGTCTTGTAACTTTTGTCGTAGAACTATAAATAAAAAGTTATAAGCGAAAATGTTAAGAAATTCAATGTTAAGCAATGTCCATTGCAACGTCATCAGAACGTGTGTTTATAAGGTTCATAATACTTTTTTGTACTCTCATTAATACCCAAATACCCAAGGGACTATTAGGGAACAAAAGAACATCTGCCTGCTATTATTATTATTATTTCTAACCTCTCTTATTGTAAGAATAGCTGATAATATTGTGTTGAAGTTGTATTAGTAAGTTATTTATTATAGTTATTAGCATTTCGACTTTTAAAAGTCTTTTAAAAGTCAAAATGCTAATAAAAAAAAAATAGTTTTCACTAAAGTTAAAATCGTGTCTAAAATCATTCGAAATCGTCTTCACAATTAAAAACAGAATAAAATACATCCGCACGTACAGAAATATGTAGCACAACTAAAAGATATAAGTTGAACGACAACTTCAACATAATATTATCAGCTATTCTTACAATCACAGAGGTTAGAAATAATAATAATAATAGCAGGCAGATGTTCTTTTGTTCCTAATGGTCCCTTGGGTATTTGGGTATTAATGAGAGTACAAAAAGTATTATGAACCTTATAAACACACGTTCTGATGACGTTGCAATGGACATTGCTTAACATTGAATTTCTTAACATTTTCGCTCATAACTTTTTTTTTATAGTTCTGCGACAAAAGTTACTAGACCAAAGTTGTAGAAATTTAATTTGCAACAAAAATGTTTATAATTTTTTGTCAGATAAATAGTTTAAGAGATACATCGTAAAACCATTTCAACCCCTATTTTCAAGATGGCGGCCGTGGGACAAGGGTGGCGAACCACAAACTTGGTTTTAGCTTTAGACTGACCCCCCCTACACTTCAAAAAAATAAAATTGCGTCCTCTAAAAAACGCAAGGTAAGGCCTAAAAAATGTAACATTTCAATGGACTAATATTGAATGAAATGGATTGACGATAAATAAAATAGTAAATA